>NW_015151897.1:111876-114952 GCF_000732505.1 Cyprinodon variegatus
CGCAGTAGCGGCACCTTCTGCTCTGGAGTGTAAACGCTTCGCCTATGAGAAAAAGGAGCAGCGCACAAACCGAACGAAACACACGCGAACCGAACCGAGACAGTCGAACCGAACGGTTCGGACGGTTTTCATAAATCGTCCCATCCCTAATATATATATATATATATATATTTTTTTTTTTTTAAACACTTGATGGCCTCTCTCCTCCCTGTTTGTGTACTTTTTCAGATCTGTACCTGGCAGGTCGTTAAGGTCTTAAAATCATTTTTATTAGTTATTCCAATAACCAGATTCCAACACTGGTTTAACCATGGCTTTGTTAGTAACAGCATCCAGATTCTGGAGGTACTCCCACTGGATCTATGCTTAGCCATTTATTTAAATATTTAAATGGAATCTTAAATCTCATTCCTCCCAGCCTGGTTTTAAAGAAAGTAGCATTGCAACTTTTTATTTATTTATTTTTCTTCCTTTTTTATGGTTCTCTGATTTGTTTTTTTTTCTCCTTATATTTTTATTTTATTTTTTTCCATTTCTAAATGTGTAGCACTTTCATTGTCTTGATATGCTTTGTGTAAAGTTGTATAAATAATTATATGTGTTATCTCAAGGTATTTTACTATACAAAATGCCCCATTTCACATTCAATCTGTTTTCAAATTAAATTCAATTTAGATAAATCTGTTCTTTGTAAACACAATTCAATTGTGACAGTCAGATTCAGATCAAGTTACATGGAGGAGGATTAGATTAAAAGTATTTCACACAACAGTTAAGAGCAATTCACTATCTAAGGGTTGTATGGTTCAAAGCAAAGATTTATGCAATCAAGATTTGTTTTCTTAGCTGAACATTGTGTTGTAACAGAATTTATTTTGTTCTTCAGTTTACCTAACTGCAGGCATGATATGGCTGATTGAAGCAGAGATGAAACATTGAAGTTCTGCACACAGTTTGCTCTCGGAAGTAAACATAATGGGTTGTATTTGACTGAATCAATGTTATCTTGTCAGTTAAAATAAAATATTTGTCTAAAAATCATGAAAATATAATGTTGGCAGTGAAAGAGCAACATCTAAGCAATATTTTCACCTACCATAATATACAGCCAGTTGCTACATCAGCAGTAATTCTGCATAGTTATATTTTATTATTGATGTTTGAGAATCTTTCCACTAAAGCATCACTTTTATATAGACATGTACATACGGCGTACTCACATCCATGATTAAAAGTATTTGTGCCTCTTTCCACAGAACTCCATTTGTACATTGACTGTCTATACAAAATGTTTCATATCCTTGAGTGAGCAAATTTTATTACTCCCTTTGCTTCTCTTTTTCAGGTTATGACTTCTGCGCAGAGGGACTCATTTGTGGAGAAAACTCTGAGTGTAAAAACAGGAATACTAAAGCAGAGTGTGAATGTAAGAGCGGCTATGCCTCCATCCATGGGGATTCTACTTATTGTGAAGGTAAGACTTTATTTTATTCTGCTCAGGTTGTGCAGCTCTGGATGTAAAAAAAAACGTGTATGGATAGCAGTGGATGGAAGTGTTTAATTCATTGTTTGCTGTTAGCAGCTTTTTCATGGAGGTTCTGAGCTACAGATGGAGTTTTGTATATGATGACTAGCTTTGAAGTAAAAACAGCGGGTGCTATAAGGAAATTTAATTATTAAACTACTGTTGAGATAAAAATCACATGGACAGTTTGTTCTATGAAGCTGCTTCTTTTCTTAGTCTTAAAAACACTGTTTATATGACATTAACGTCAGAACTTGCATAATTTTTGTAGATATTTTAGAGAAGAATATAGTTCTGTTTCCCATACAACAGTCATTTCATCAAATTATAATTGTTTTTTTTTTATTGGTGGGTGGGGGTGGGGTGCAGGGGTGCAAGCCATTGTTTTTGCAGGTTAATTTTTGTAGATACTTTTAATGACGAACCCTCTGCTGTCTCCCTGCAATCAGTCTGTAAAATGTTGGTATGCATTAATTAAGATTACAGTATAGGTGAAAAGGATTTTGTATACAGATTTTTTTTCATTTCTGCATTTTTACATTAATTTCAGATTATTAAACAAATTTCGATCCCTGAAACATATCTGCTTTATAAAAATAAAGTTAAAATGTGATTTGAGTATCCCATGATGGAAGAAGAAATCCAAACTAGCTTGATATTGTATGAAAATGTAATTGACCTCATCAGATCCTTTTAAATCATACATTTTTGATGAATCATGTGATTTGTTTACTGCCAGACCTGTAAAAAATGGAAATTATTTTAACAGGACCTGCCTGACAGCTTACAGTACACTCTAAACAAATTACAGGCTAGATGTATATATATTATGAGTCATATTTAGGGTGGTTGGATTATTTTTATGTGCAACCCATGCACTGACTCATAATGACAAAAATCATCAACCCAACATGCATTGGTTCACCCTGCACCTGTTTTTTTGGGTTTTTAATTCATCCCCTGGAAAGATAAGTTGATGAGTTGAACTAACAGCATAATGTACAGGAAGTTACCAGTTTGACATGTGCAGTTTTAACGAACCTAGTTTAAACTTAAAATGTTTAAACAGTCAAGTTAATCTTGTTCAATGATTAACCTGACTGTTTCCTTTTTGTATTGTGGGCTCTAATTATTATTACATTTCAAGGTGGTACCTTGTAAAGATTCCATTATTGTGTTTATTGCATAAAACATGCTTTGGATGACCAAATTTAGCATGTATTTTGTTATAGATATCAATAGTCCATTGCAATTCATTATCCTAATGATTGTCCTGTAATATGCTGGAATCAATGTGAGGTTTGCGACAATTTTGCTAAGCATTTAAGAAGATTACTGAACATAAATGTATGTATGTAGCTGCTGAAACAATTTGACCCAGCATTTGGGTAGAGGATATTAATAAATATATGCAGTGTTGTGCCTGAACGCGTCCTTTATTATTACAAAAAAATCACATTATAAAAATTTTGTAATAGTTATATATGTACTAACAGTGTTGTGCCTGAACGCGTTCATTGAACGAAAGTTCATGAACTCGTTCATATTTTG
>NW_015151897.1:115882-136616 GCF_000732505.1 Cyprinodon variegatus
TGAACTGAACTAGTTCATTTTAAAATGTGTGAACTGAACTTTGAACTAGTTCACGTAGAAAGAGAACTTTCCCAACACTGAATATATGTGGTTGAAGTTATACACATTTGCAGTTAATTCAACCCAAAATTTGGGTATAATATTTTAACCAATTTGTTGGGTTATAATGGACCACCCCATCTTGCTGAGTTAAAATCCACTAGTGCTGGTCGGTGCTAAAATAGCCCAACTGCTTGGCTTGAAAGAACCCAGTTTTGGTAATTACTGACCTACTTGTTTTTAGAGGCGGAGATTAATGTTCTAAAAAATCAAAGCATCCTGCCCAGATTGAAATAAATTCAAAAACTGATGAGCGTTCAAAAATCTTTAAAGATGTTTGAGCAAATACTCTGTTGTTGACTGACAAGATGTTTTTTTTGTTTGTTATTTTAAGCTGTATAACATTTCAATTTTCTCATAAAGCTAACACAGGTCGAATAATGATACCTATAACCTGACATGGTGGTGGCAATGTGACGGTCTATAGCTGCTTTGCTCCCTCAGAGCTTGCTCTGTTCCCAAATCCTGAAAATATATAAGTAGGTACCAGTTTGTTATATTTTTCTCCAATGGACTTGGGTCAGGCAGTCAGATAATAAACCAAACTGATAAATATCCCTGATGGGGACAATATTAACCTTACCAAAAGAGAAACATGCTTGCTTATTTGATATCACAGGTTTTTTTTTACTAATAGCAAATAGTTCAACAGACATAGTACAGAATGCACATTATCTCTGCAGATGGAGTGAAAGTTGAACAAACAAACACAAAATACTGCATCCCATTTATTGTCTTCCTTCCCCGCCTCCTGGTGCCAAACTACATGTTTTAAAGGAATCTCTCCCCTCCTTTTGTTAAACAGAGGTGTCTGTTACCAGAGCCCATACAGATTAACAACCCACAGACAATCAGCACCTTGAGGATGTCTGGTCTTCTGTTTTATCTAACTAGCAGGTAGCATCCACACTTTAAATGTCACAGGGTCCTGGAATATTCCAAGCACTACAGTTCCAATGCTTTATGATTATCACAAAGAGCACTATATCTGTACTTATTTATTATTACAAAATATAAAAGATCTTAACAACAAAAATTTTCAGCCTCACCTCAGTAGCTCAGGAAAATAACACGAAAAAAATAAAAAAAATAAAAGTTGTTGTTTTTTTGTAGCTGTCCAATCAATTAAAACCAATTATAGTTCTTTCTTAAACAAGGAAGTCATGGTCAAAAATCAAACCACTCAATATGTGACCTAATAAAAAATATTATTCGAGGAGTGGGTGAATTTATTTTAACCTAGATGGAGGTTGGTTTGGATACATTCCCTTTAGTCCTTTATTCTTGAAATTTGGAAAAAAATTACAAAAAAAATTACAATTTTTTACCTTTATTTTCTTTTTTTGATTTTATAATTTTTTTGATGACCCAAAACCAGTAACCATGTCAAACAACTTAAACTATGATGTCTTGATAGCACTGTACCTTCAGGTGTGCAGGAAGTCAATTAACTTTTCACAGACTATACTTGGCATGATTTTTCTTTAGTGGGACGGCATGGTTTTGTCTGGTTTTGAAACATTTTTATTTTTCAAGTTGGATCAGCTTGACTTGACTCTAGTATGCTTAAGGTTCTCTTTTAAAACCTTAAATCTTAACTTTTATACAGGATGTTTGTTCATTTTCAGTGTTTCTTTAGTGGCAAAAATCTGTGATCATTCTGGTGAGGGAATTGTTGGCTGAAAAAAAGTCCCCAGTCTATGGATGCTGCAGGCTCAGATTACTTGCTATGAAGCAAATGGCTTTATTTGATTAAGAAGCTTCAGAGGATGAGTCTGTGGATTGAAGGATTTGCTCAGTGCTTGGTGCAATTGTCTTTGGATCATAGCCACAACAATTTGAATCCTCTGAGCATTCTATGAGTCTGCTAGCCATGAGCCTTATCGTCTGCCCTCACATCTTTGAATTGCATCAGACATTAACCTAGATCAGAACTCCCGTTCCTCAGAAATGAGTCTCTTGCCTGCAATGAGAGCTGTGAAGCTCTGATTGCTAAATCAACAGTTTAAAATCACTGAGCTTGGGCATATTGCCTAAATCGGCTTTATCCTTGTTTTGGGGTTTGTGCCCTTAAGCCAACTCAACGTTTTATTGTAACTGGATTTGCAGGATAGAGCTGTTTGTAATGTCAGTCTACAGAGCTTGTTTCTCACATGCAAGCAAAGCTGGTTTAGGATAGCTGGGTTTGTGAAGTGTGATACAGCATTATAGTATATTATAGGAACACCATCGTTACTGTGTTTAATTTGTAACAAACACTGTAGGCTGGTGGAATATCTTAGATATCTGCAAAGTCTCCTGTTTGGGTCAAGTTTGTACAATGTAAACTGGAGGATCTGCTCTTCTGCTGCTATCATTAAATGTTACCATCCCAATCAATTATGTGCTTTAATATTGATCATGATATTTTTACATGCCTGTGCAAATTCCCACTCAACAGGATCATGACAACTGCAAAACAGGCTTAAATCGGAGGCAACTGACTTTCTCTCAGTTCTCTCCTCTGTGTTAGATGCAGTCTTGTTCTTCGCTGACTTAACAAACACCCAGTCTGGATAACCACATGCTTGGAGTGATTTCCTGACATGTTGGTGTTCTTTTCATTTCTCCTCTGTGACTGAGGGCATGGTGTCAGCCTGTTAACCCAGAGTTCTTAATGTACTTCAAACAGAAAACTCATACAACACAACAGACTCCAATTACCCAGGAGAACAATGGGTCAGTCATTGATTTGCATCTAACCTCAACAGCTTAAAATGCTAAGACACCAAGTGCTTAAAAATATCAGCCCTCCTACTCGAGGTTCCACTAATGAGAGCCAACAAATTTAGACAAAGGCTCCTGGAGGGGTGTCGAAATGTTTCCAGGAAAACAAAGTTAAAGTCTGGTTGCCTCAGTTTGAAGCCTGTTTTGTGACATAATAAAATGCAATCAGAAAGATGTTTTAAAATATGTTAAAAAAAAATCCCTGTTTAATTGTGATAATTGCTTAAGTCACATCATGGTACAATTTAATATCTCTGTTTTTATTAAAATAGCAGGGATGTACATCTCTGTATGGAGGCAGTGCAGGGGTGTAGCAGTTACAGTAGTGCTGCCCTCATTTTAGATCTCTGCTTTGTAGACCATTTGTTATGGTTTTGTGTAGATGCATTATTCAGGTTACTTGGATTTTTTTTTGTCATAGTACAGACTACATGCATGTTGTAATTTTATTTAATGACATGTTACATGTTTGCATATTGACCCTATCATAAATTGCATGCAGATTTAATATTTTTGTTTATTTGAGTGTGTCATTTATCAAGCTTTTTGGGGTATAGATTTCTGACTGGAAATGCTTACAGGTAGACATTTTTTGTTTGATATAGCCAAGATGAACTATATATAAAATCAATTTCTATGATGACCATAAGAACAAATAAACTATTACTGTATTTAGAGCTCTCAACTTTGTAACTTGAGAATACCATCAGAAAATGAAAAACATTTGCCCACACAGGCAGAATATACAGTCATGTAAATATAAACATAGTCACATACTAATAGAGAACTGATTTCCCAATTGCCAGCCACCAAGAACAGTTTATTTTATTCTGCATTGTGCCGGATATCTCTCAGGATTCTAGGAATATCTGATGGATCATAAGATTCTTTACCTTGCAAGCAAGAGAAAGTGTCGTGTGATTTGTGAATTCACAAACTTCTGAAAATACATCTTGCCAGAAGCGAATAGATGCATTAGCCTTTGTACAAAAATGTTTCAAACCAAATGCAGTAAAGTGTATGATGTCAGCCAGAAGCGGCAGGCTAAACCAATACAAACACGGCTTCAGTAGTGGACATGCCAGTAGACTTTACTCTTTAGTCTATTTTAGCTGGAATATCCTCTATTTCTTCTTATAAAAAAAGAACAAAAAAAAGGAATGGTTGCAATTGGGGAAGGGAAGGATGTTTGCCCATTCCTCCCAACCGGCTTAGATTTATGGTCAAGTCTACTACTTGTGAAGCAAATCAAGAAACTGCTAAGGGATCCTATTATTATAATTGTGTCTCCTTTAGTCGCTCTGATGGATATGTAAATATGTGTTACGTCACAGCTGCTACTCCTGCTGCTATTGACTAAAAACTCGACATGGGAGAGAGGTGCCACTTGACGATTTACCCAATCAGCTTGATGACACTGTGCAGAATTCAGCCTGAACTAAAGGTATCAATCAGGCTTATGCCAGGTTGCAAGATTTTACCCCTTTTTATTACTTCGAAGGTTCTTGTCACCACATAATGTTGGACACATGAAGCACCATTGGACATCTACATAATCCTTGATTATTTTTTTATATCATCAAGCTATAATCAGAATTACAAATCCAAAGATTACCAATTAAAAATATATTGCATCAATTTTCTAACTTGAATTCCTTGTTTCAGCTTAGTACCTGTCAGCTGTATAAAGTAAACACTGCAAGCATATTTTGAAATAGATATGTTAAGGGAGCAAAGAAAAAAAAGCAAAACAAAAAGCTAAAAATAATAACACAAAAGGGAAAGTGCTCCATTTTTAGTCCTAACTTTTATTAGTGTAGACAATTTTGCAAAACTGCATCTGTTTTTAGATTAACATTCATGATTTTCTGTTTTAATGTTGCAATTTGACCAAATCATGATAGATACATATTTTCTTTATCTAAAAATAATGTTAATTATGCATCAACATTCTAAATGCTAATTATTTTTAATCATGTCGCTTAATGTATTTTATCACTCTGAAAGCTGCACTGATGCGATTTTTTTCCACTATATTTCATTCCCTCAGATTCAAAACGTATTTGAATAAAATATCCCTTAAGTAAGGACTCTCTCTCTCTCTCTAGCTATGTTCCTTTATTTGTGTGTTGTAGGTTGGATTACTGCATTTCATTCACACTGTATGAGCAGTTCAACACATTAAAATGCTTGATTGGAACACTGTTTAAATATAGTTTTATGATAATACTCAATAAATGTATCTAGTGGTGATTCTACACTGTTTAACTTGTCACATATGATGGTATATCTAAAAATGCATCACACATCACTCTAAATGTGAAGAAAAGAGAAAATTGTGAAACATTATATCCTGTCAAAAGTATTCATTTCACCTTGTCCATCAATTTTTGTTGTTGTTTTACAGTATATATGAGTTGTTTACAGATATATATATATTATTCAGTTGCATCAGTTAGAGGCATGTATGCTTGAACATATAGGGATGGATGTTCAGCATTATCTATAGTCAATCTATGGATGCCCTAAAGTGGTTATATACTTATAAATTGAACTAATCAGTATATAGGTCAAAAACCAATCTTTTCAGTATAGACTAAGTAGCTGCAGGGCATATGCTATGCGATTTTATTACTGCATCATAACTGATATTCTTGGAGCTCCTGAACTTGTGCCTCTGCCATTGTGCATATGTTTGCTGTTTGTTATATTGATTTATTATATGAATAGAGGTCATATATTAATATAATAAGATTTATAGTGCATTTCAAATTAATTTGAGTAAATTTTAAAATATAGCAGTGTTTACCTCCTGGTCTTCTGATTTATAATAATAATAAATGAGGACCTATCTTTATATCTGTGCTGAATCATAATGTAGTAACTGCCTGGTTCTGCTGGAAGTTTCTTCCTGTTAGAAGGGAGTTTTTCCTCTCGCTACGAACATGCTTAGTGTGAGGGATTGCATTTGAGTCAATAAGTCGATGCATTTAACTGGTTTTCCTTAGATAGAAAACTTTGAATCAATTTGACTGTATGATCTGGTGAATTGTAAAGTGCCTTGAGATTACATATGTTGTAAATTGGCGCTATATAAATAAACTGATTGAATTAAATTAAAGCTTGTTGTCAAATATGGGTAGAAATCTGGTGAGGACCCCAGTCTTTTATTGATGAAAAGCCTCATTATTGCTGTTCACTCAGGCATATCGTATTTATTAACTGTTGTGTATAGTGTCAGTGTTATTCTTAGACTCACAGCAGATTTACTGTATCCTCCCTAATGTCACTGCAGAGTCATTACATTAGTGATGTTGTTGTTGCTTTGCTGTCAGCTTGTTAATTGTCCCAAAAAAGACTGTGCTGTTGACACACTGAGTAGAGAGTTATTGCTCAGCAGTGATGCACTTAAATAAAACAGATACAGTCCTGCTGTTATGGAGACTGTTGCATCAGCAAAAGACAAACAATCAAGACTCCCATTTTGTGCGCCAGAAGTAACCTGTTCCCACATGGCCTCTGTTCACCCCAGAGGCTGATGTGTTTTGTCTATGGCGGGTGAAAACTCAGCATGGAGGTGTTGCTGAAGCACACTTCACTAAGGCATTGAAGATTCTTTTATTCCTCTACATATCTTCAGCTTTATCTGAGTCCAAATGATCTTCCACTCTGCAGGATGGTGTTTTACAGCCTCTTAAGCCCCCCCTTCTGTGTCCTTCCATGCTCTTTCATGTATAAAATTAGAGGCAATGTGACTGCAGTGCAATCTGGAATTGTTTATGTTTGAAACATAAAAAAAGAAAATGTTGGAGTAGTTTTGAGAATTCATAACTAGACTCAAGTATTTCCTCATATGCAGATTTGAAAGCTCATTTGTATTAAAATCTTGTCAAAGTGTTCTTACAAAAATGTCCTGCTGTTAAGAACCACCAAGGTTCACTGTGTGTGCATTTCTATCTGTTTTAATTTTCCCTTTATAAGTGAAATATGATTACCCACCAATTAAGCTGCTGTGTGTTTTGGTTCAACTGTTAAGCTTGATTAAACCTCCATAGGTAAGATTTTCATAAATTTAATAAATTTAAAGAGCTTAATGTAAAAAAAAAAAAGCAATCCTTTTTTGGAATTATTGACTTTTCCTGATCTGCTTGTTTCTCACACCTGACATATTGTAAATTATTGTCAATCTGAAAGTGTTGGGATCAATCACCTCATCTTCTCTCAGAAGAGGATGGAGATTAGTGTTTTATAGGATGTTCAAGGTGTCAGTTGAATAAAAATAAAGATCTGAAAATGTCATAAAAACAAATTGTGAAAATTGAGTCTGTGTCTTCAAAAAACATGTATAACATTATTAAAGACACTAACAGCATTCTAACTAAATTAATATGTAGCTGAAAAACATGATCCATAGCTTTTGTTTTAAAAAGAATAAAAGAAATAGTTGAACTTTTGTTCAATCAAATATTTATTGTACAGCATGTAAATTTTTGTAAATCCCACAAAATTAACCTCTGTGCTAAGGCATGCTACTTGAGTAATTCTGCTGATAATATTAAATATATACCGTAATATAATCTTAGATATATAATGTATACATTTTTTTTTACAATCATGGCTTAATAACTAAATAGCATGAGTGTGTATACTCTGCATAACGATTAATCAACTACTGAAAAGGTTAATGATTAGTTAAATAATTTAATAATCTTTTTATTCTTATTTTTTTTCACTAGATAAAGTAGTAATTTTAGCTGTGAAAGGTAGTCTTGCTTCTGTCTGTGTGACCAATGGTAGCTGTGGCTAAAATGTAGCCTGCTACCATCAGTGTGTGAATGCATAAATGGATGGATTAATCAATACAGTGTGCTACACCTTGTAAACTACATCTTGAAAGGGGTAAGACATAATTAAAGCTCAGCATACAATAAGAATGGTTGCGTTTACTTAAGTAGGAGCTAAAGCTGCCAAGTTAACAGATCCCTGAGTAAGTACTACCCACAGATGGTGAAGAATACACTAATTCATGTAATCACAACTGCTCGCAAAATTATTTTCAGGCTTAAAAAAAATGCAATATCTCAAACAGCAAGGGGATCTACAGGAACCAACAGCAGAAGTGCATTGGGGCTGCACTTATTATGTTGTCAATAATAAGTACTATCCGAATAGTGCTAGCAGCAAGGAAGGAGCTAGGATGATGCAGCCAAATGCTTGCTTGCACCAATTAGTTAAGCACAGGGACTTCCTGAAGTTCTTAGCTGCTATAAGGAACTACAGTATACTGCCTTGGCCTTCCATGTTTCAAAGCTTAAATTTTCCTGAAGGCCGTTGGTGGTGTTTCCTATATGCACTTCTGACTTGGAAAAATATATGTTTATTTTCGGCAAAGAAAAACAATAAAAGATAGAATAGAACAAAAAATGTCTTACGACTTCTATAAAAATGAAAGTTAATTTTATCTGCTGTTACAGCCTTCAAAAATGAAAATGATCAAAAGTGGCCAAATCTCTTCAATCTCTTTACCACATCCCGTCCTCACACCAGACATTTGAAGAACATCCAAAAAAACCATCGTCCCAGCCCTTGCCATGTGTTCCTGTCTTCTAAATTAATGTGAGGGTCTAAAAAATTACCAAAGTAATCACAACAATTCCAAAATAAACATGATAGATCTTGGTTTCAACCTGACTCAAATATATTCTACAAAATAGAACTAAACAGAAATCTAAAAGGAACTTGTGATTTGCTAAATTTTTACATAAATGGCCACAGCATGTACAGTTTCCCATATCCTTGCGAGACAGGACTGATAAGAACAGCCTGCAGAATTTAACAAAACTAGATTATTTATTCTTGTATAATCTGTGTGACATGCTAATGTACCTTTATATGCCTCAGGTTTTATAGAATCGAATCAAATAGAAAATCCCTTTATGGTCCCACAATGGGGAAATTCTGGTGTTTACAGAGGCAAAAAGATTATAGAAAAAAATGGTCACACAAATACCTTAGAAAAATGTATAAGAATAACATAATAATACATAATAGTGAAGAGTTAAAAGATAAACAATAAAATATTGTATAAATATATAAATAATGTTTTTAAACCTCTTTTCGTAAAGGCTGCAGTCCTGATTTTACCAGTGTATTTCATGTGCATGTCTGTCATAATGATGTCAGTGAAGATCAGACTTGTTTGGATTCACCAAAGCAATCCGTAGCTTCTTTCTTACTCCAGAAAGTGTTCTAGCTGTTGACCCTGCAAATGGTGATGGGATAGTAGCTAGAAACAGGATGTAGGGGCTGCAATTTGAAGTATTTAGATTAAGCCTTAGTAGACACAATATACACAGTAGCCTACACAGTATTTTGTTCTATTTTGACATAACCATAAGGTCTTTTATGTTTTCTATAAGCATATTACTGTACATGCATAGACTCTTATAAAAAAGTTGCTCTCTACCACAAAAGTAATCAAAAGATATCTTTCAAACGGTGAATAGGGATATAAGCTAACTAAACTGACCTGGCTCTATGTGAAAACATGATTTATGATTGTAAATTAAACCCTTTGTTGTCATTAAACCCTTTATTTTAGGCTCAACTCAATTTAACATGCCAAGCCTTGGCCTGATTGTTACCTGACCCAAAGATATTGATTAATCTAAATAGATTATCTTTAGTTTTCATGTTCTTCTAAAACTGTCATTCTTCTGAAGTTTGATTTACCCAAAAGTCCAGGATCCCCTCCCTCCCATCCAACCTCTAACACCCAAGTGGTTAGATTAGCACAGTTTGACTCCGACACATCACACTATTTTCTGTTTGCTCAGCTTGCTTTTATTTAACTCTGACAACCAGGACTGTTTGGGATCAGGAACAGAGTCTGATGTGTCACCTTAGGTAACAGGCTCAGGAGGCATTTTATGATATCCTAGATCTCAGTCAATCATTGCTTGGAACCACAACAGATTTTGTCTCTTTTATTTTTCCCCACTCTATCTCTTCCCTCCTTGCTTTTGCTACATACTGATAATCTGCAGTGACTTTGGTGGTAATGACATCACACTCACTGCTACTGGAGCTGCTTATCTTTGCTGATGTGTCCTTATTTTCCCACATCCTGGAGGATACAAGATAAAATTACTAGCATATGTATTACTATTTAATGCACCAGAAAACATACTTTAAATAAAGGAAAATACCTAATCAAATACTAAGATGACGAAAGTTTCAAAAGTGAAGTACATTCCTAAGAATTTACAGGTCCTTTCATATCTGTGGTCAGATATCGATGTTATACCACCAAGAAAGTGAGAGTTCACCTTCCAGCCCTTGATAATTATTACCAGGATCAAAGTGTAAATTTTTCAGCAGAATCAACATGTTTTTTAGTTAAACTGGTTACTTCAACAGAGTCTACACAGGTCTGTCTACAAAGTCGATAAGTTGCAGTTAAACCAGAATACAGTTACCTAAAACTGTAAAAAATATAGCACATTACACATGTTTTAAAGTACTTAAACGGTTTCCCAATATCTCAAAGGGGAGACTTTAAGGCAAGGCTAGGCAAGGCAAGTTTATTTGTATAGAACAATTCAGTACTTGGAAAATACAATTTATCATTTATAATTAGATAAGAAAATGTAAGAAAAATAATAGCAGAAAAAAACTAGACATTTTTATAACAAATAAATCAAGTGGGCAACAAAAAGAATAACAAAAGCAAGTAAAGGTGGATTCCCACAAAAACACAATAAAAATTACTTTTAATCAGCAGCCTAAACTACTTAGGTCTTTTGGCTAAAGTTTGCTCCCCACAAAAATATTGAAATTAAATGCTGAGTTTTTTTGCTTAAGGTTAAAGGCTGATACATTTAGAGTTGGTCTATTTGAACTATGGATTAAAAAATAGAATATATAATACATTTACTCTCTAGTCCATCTTTTCTCAGCTTTTCTTTGCTGTGCCACCGTCTTGTTGCTTGCCTTCACCTTAACACTATTGGCTTCATCTCTCTGCTAATACAAAAGTTTATTAACCTTTGTGTCTTTTGCATGAATGTCCCAATCTGCTTGTTACAAGAAAAAATAATCAGAAACACTGCAAATATGATTTTTTTTCTCTCTTTGGAAAATTGGGCAATAAATCAGGAGCTACATTTATACAGTGGCATCTCATATTTGCAAAGCCGAGTTTGCATAACATACAATATATGTAGTCAATATAGCTGAGAGACTTAATAATGATTCCAGTTTTTCAAAGCACAGGATGTCAGGAGCTAACAGAAATTGTCAGGAGATGCAAATATTGTAGGCAGTTACTGTTTAAGATTTTTTTTTTCTTGTTGATTATTCAAATTAAGGTATTGGGGAATTGCATAAATGTGATTCCATCAACAACAGTCAAAAATGGAAAGTAAGCAACAATATGAAAGAGTAAAATTATACTGGCAAGTTTTGTGCATATATGCAGGGCAATAATTAATTTTTCACTTCTAAAGCCTTGTTGTGATGATCTCCTGGCATACAGTTATTTACAGGCACCACACAGCCACAAGAAATGAATTACAACTTCAGAAGTCATCTGTGCAGGATTTTACGCATGAGGTTTGTCACGTTACCGAGACCGATAGTGGATGGCAGATGAGCTGATATGAACTGAACTTTTTCTAACAGAGCAGATCAGAATCCAGGCTAGCATGCAGTTAGAGATGCAGAGAGACAGTGTGAGGGATGTTTGGTCATGACAGCCTTTAAGTTAAAAAGTGAACACAAATATGGCAAAATCACTGGCGGCACAACCTGCAGGAATAACACCCTCTGAGGTTAGAAATGAGCCAATCAAGGCTTGCAGCTGCCTGCAGAGCCTCCACAGTCAGGATGAAGTTGTGTCTGAGTAAAAGACCTCGTGTGGGTGTTTGTGTGGTTTGCATCCCTGTCCTGGCTTTTTCAGATAAGCTCCTGGAAACATGAAGCGTCTACACCGGGAGTGCAGCACCTGCCCTCATGTGACGGCTAATCCTCAAAAACTGACAGTTTTGTGCTTCCTTCTCCCCAATGAGCGTAGTCACACAACAAAGCAGTAGTCACAGAATTCTGAACACACACATCTGCAATGTGCTAAAGTGTTCACTAATTTCATATCACTGGTGCCTTTGTGCCAAATCATTAGCTTTAATGTTCCTTGTGCACTGAGTAACATACTGCAAAAGTAAACATATTGATTTAAAGCTGCTCGGATAATACTCAGCTGTCTTTATTCATCCAGCAATAATGGGGGCAGTGGCATACATCAGTGTTGGAAAAGGCTGCCAGCTGAATTTACTCTCACTTGTTGACATTAAAGAGTAATTGGTTGTGTTTGTGCCTCTGTGAATCAGTCTCTCTGTAGGTACTCTGCCACTGTTGTGGTAAAACAAGGATGTAATGACAAAGAGTAAATCAACGGCATCTGATCGTTCTTTGTTCAGAACATTGTAAAAAAAGAGGGGGCTGAAGTTGGGTCACCAGACAAGATGAAAGACAAAGCCAAACAGACACCAACTTTAGTAGAAAATACAAAGAGAAGTAAGAAGAGGTGATCTTTAAGTTAAAAGACATGAAGCGATCAATTTGGGTTCTAGACCTTCTCTCATGCAGGGGGAACACATGCAATTCTTTAATCAATCAAATGAGTAACTCAGATAAACTAGAGAAAATAGTGTTCTATTGAACTTTAAATTTAATAGTTGTTTTAGACAAACACTATACTTTTAATACACATCTTTTTCGCAATCTAAGGAAATAGAGGTTTAAGTTTAAATAATTAATTTGATAATAATTAAGACGAATGTGTTGATCCTGATCCAACATTGAAGAGGTTGGATGTTTCCCAGTATTTAGCGACATTCCTGGTATAATTAAGAATGCATACATAAAGAAATCACTCATAATAATTGTTGGACCACAAAGTGGCAAGACATTTATATTATTGTCATGTTAAATGCAACAAAATGATAAAAATGTATTATTTATTTATTAAATAACAGACCTATTCATGAGTTGTTGTAATTCCTCTCTGTGATATTACCCTTATTTTTTGTTTATGCCACTTCATCCTTATTTTTGTATTTATTAATTTAACAGAAGTGAATTTTATACTATTTTTTCCCCTAGCAAGTTTTCTTCTTTTATATTCATTGTGACCAAACCATGTTTAAAATGTGTTTTTCCCCTTCAAATGTGTATATATATTTTTTTATATTTTACTACATTATTTGGCACTCTTACCAAGAGATTTATTTCTTTCCTTGGGTGGCTCTTTATTAGGGGCCCTTCGGTCTCTACAATGGAACGAGACCCAGCTCCATATTGCCGGTATTAAGTCAGACCTATTTCCAGTGCATGCATGACTCCCATAGGGCTGCCGTCCATAGGCACAGCGAAGGACCAGAGTGGTCTGGTGACTGGTGGATCTTGTCCCTGCTTTTTGTGGATGATGTGGCTCCCTCCTGACAAGACCTATAGCATGCACTAGGACGGTTTTCAGCCAAGTGTAAAGCGGCCAAATGAGAATCAGCTCCTCCAAGTTACACATAGTTCTCGGCTGGAGAAAGGTGGCTTGTCACCTTCAGGTTGGAGGAGAGTTCCTGATTCAATTGGAGAAATTTTAGTTTATTGGGATCCTGTTCATGACTGAGGGGAGAAATCTGTTGTGGTGAAGAGAAAGCTGAGCAAAAAGGCAAAGATCTTGATCTACCAGTCGGTCTACATTCCTACCCTCACCTATAGTAATGAAATCTGAATAATTACCAAAAGAATGAGATCCCAGATACAAGCGGCTAAAATGAGCTTTCTCTGCAGGGTAGCTGGACTCTCCCTTATAGATAGGTTGAGGACCTCGGTCATCCTCAGAGTAAGGCCACTTCTTCACCACATCAAAAGGAGTCTGCTGAGGTGGCTCTGACATTTTTTCAGATGCCCCCAGGACACCTCCCTTGGGAAATGTTCCAAGCATGTCCCACTGGAAGGTTGCCCAGGGGGCAACCGGACCTGGTGGAGGTACTATGTCTCCGGCTGGTCTATGAGCGTCTCAGGCTTCCTCCAGCAGAGATGGAGGAGGTGTCTGTGGTGCAGTAAGTCTGGGAGTGTCTGCTAAAACTGCTTCCCCTGCGACCTGGTGCCGGATGAAGTGGGGGATTACGAAAAATAATTTCTGCTTCATTTTCTACACTACCTTTTTGATGAATTGCCTTTTTCTTTTTTTTTTTTTTCTTTTTTTTCTGAACATGCCTCAGACAATGTAAACAATGTAAACGGGGGTAGCTCCACCCCTTTTAACTTTTCAAATACTGGTTAAGCTCAAGCCTCTATGCACAGCTTCATTATGCTTACCTTGTTTGGAGAAAGTCTGAACAAATGGCTTTTTTTTTGTCATGATCTCTCCATAGAATTTTGGCATATTGATGATCTGGCAGTATTGCACTGTTAGCCGGGATAGTTTACTCCCTCTGTTGGCGCTAAATGAGAGAATATTAAAAACTTACTACTGCGTAATTTAAGTGGCAGTCACATCCATGGATGGAACTCCTTTAAAAATAAAAACATAACAGACTTTTCCCAATCTTACTAGATGAGGCATATTTTTAAACCTACATTGTTAAGGCAACCTTGTGTAACTTCTCTGCACCTGCACTGTAAAAAGATGCCCACTTCTCTGATCATGGAGAGCTGATGTGGGGCAGAGTGCAATGATTCCAGTGACATTGTTGTTTTCCATAAATGATGGTCTTGAAAGCCAAAAAAGTTTTACAAAATTGGGGAAGAAATTTATTGAATATTTAAAAAAGATTTTTAATGATCACTCAAGGGTTTTTCTTTCCCAACATCTGAGTATTAAGCTGACACTAGCAAGAAAAAAAACACAAAACTTTTTAATGGGTGTTTGGACAGGGATGGAAGACAAGACGTAGGAAGGCATAGGCAGCGCAGCTAGCATATCTCTCTGTCTAAAGTGCTTAAAGTTCAAGAGTGAGCAGAGTTTCTCAGTGTGCAGTGGGTGGATTGATTCAGCCCACAGTGTAACACTGGCAGTCTGAGGTCTACTGGAGTCTCAGTGGGTGAGCGCTCAGTTAAAAGGTCACTCAAAGACCTGTAATAAATTACAGTCATTTCAACAAACGACAGTATACAGTGTGCTGCTCACCCTGAAACTCCTCTTGTACTCCCTGTCCCACTTCTCAAACTCACTTCTGGGTGGCATCCATCTCTGCCATCTGCACTTCACTGACTGCATGTGTTCCAACACGGCCAACACTGTCCTTGGCATGGCTTCGTTCCCTCGCCTCATTCCTCATACGGTTATTTATCCCTGCTTATTTCCGTTCAGTTTCCTGACCATCTCTGAGCTGTGGGGGATTGGGCTGGTAATCCTCGAGCCAGAGGGTTCATTGGCTTACTGCTCTGAATGGTCTGCAGGCTAGAGTGCTCAAATTTTCACTGGAAACGAGCCTGAAAGCTCCCATGCAAGGCTGGAAACTAATTTGCTCTAAGTAGCCTAATGGGAGCGAATGCAGATTACCTAAAGGTCTGTTTTATTTAATTAGCATGGATCGTTGGTGTGTGTGTGTGTGAATGTGTAAGTGTGTCTTGAGGGGGTGCAATTTTTTTTTTCTTTTTAAAAATAGATTGTTTTGCTTTTTCTTACACTATATCAGTAAATCACCTTTGATTTATATATAATCATAGCTTCAATTTTTTTCAGTGTTTTGGTTAAATCACCTGTTACACAAATAGCTGAGTGTTTGATAAGGAGGTCACAAAGAAAAAAATAAATATATTTTTATTCATTTGACATTTATAAACCACTTCAAGCTCAAAGCAAATCAGAGAATACAGCTCTGTTTATGACCTGCTGAAAAAACATTCCAATTGTCCCCCATTATTCAGCATGAACAACATCACATCACTGTGGAAATAACTTATTGTGGTTTGTGTGTTGAATCTACTCCTTTTTTTTATTTTGGATAAGGTTTGCTCTTGTTTTGTTCTCATCATTTAACTTATGCTCAAATAAAATCATTCAAACACACCAAACACATTAAGCTGAATTTGTTTGCTGTATTTTTCCTCCTACATGACTGATATATTATATATGTAGCATGTTTTCATTGAGTTTTTTATGACTGACTTACAGGTGCTTTTTTTTCTAAATTTCCATTGAAAAGACATAAAATAAGCCCTGTTTAATAATAACCTGGAATGATGTGTGCATTCATAGGAATACTAAAGCTATTTGTCTTGTGTATTGGTGTTTGTTTTTCATTTTGGTGCACTGGGTTTAACTCTTACCAGTACAACATAAATATCATGCTGGTATGTCAGGGGCTTCTGTTCTTCTTTAACAGGGACAGGGAAACTGGTCAAAGTAGATGAGAGGATGGGACTAAACACACCTCTTAAGTAAATTTGCTAAAATCAGACAGCTAGAGGGTTATTTTTCAGCTGGATAATGATGCTAAACATACAGCCAGTGCTAGTGTTGAAATAGTAAGATATTTTAGTTTGAATCTCCTAATTAAAATCAAGACCTTATTCCTTTTAAGGTTCAGTAGTCTCACCTTAAGGTATTGTCCAAAAAAGAATGGGCAAGACTTTTGAGATGTCCAAAGCTGGTCATTCAAATTACTGACTCAACGGAACTGAATATAAATGCATACCACAATTTTATTGGTAAGAAATAATGTTGTATTACATAGAATCTCAAGAAATCCAGTAAAATCTGAGGCTTAAACATTATAAAATATGAAGAGGTCTAGAAATATAAATACATTTTTAAATCAATTGTAACTTTATTGATGTTACACTGTCACTAGTACAAGCAACAAAATGTAGTTTGCATCTATCCAGAAGTGCTATACAGGATAATAAATATTTATTTACTAGTGCACAAAAACTATGTATATATTGGTATACATAAACACAGAGTAATAATGTGTGTGTGTGTGTATATATATATATATATATATATATATATATATATATATATATATATATATATATATATATACTGTATATACATTAGTGGGTTTAAAATACAGGATAAATAATGACAGATACTAGGAGAGTTCTGGATCCACATATTTGTGTGTGAGGACAATCCATATGTTATTGTTGTTATATACAACCTTTTGAGGAGTCGATCCCATCAATTAAGACACAGGGCATAGCTTAAAAAGTGAAATTTTCTCCATAGGGTGTAGGCTTGGCTTTAGCAGTTTGGACAGGGACAGAAACTTCTCTTCCCTTAAGCAACTGCCAATCTGTTAATTACAGCACAGACCACAGGGACTAATGATCGTGTTCCACAGGCTGGTAATGACACAATTATAACTGTGAGGATATCCGTCATCTCCAATTATCTCATTCAGTGTCCTTGGACTGCACATAAATACACACACATACCAAACTGACTAATGAATAAGGCAGAAAACTAGATGAATCAATGCCATTGAAATAAATGATTGTAATAAATTATTCTCTTGCTCAAACTTCCTACACTGATGACAGTTTTTAAGAGTGTAGTTGCTTAAGTCTTTACTGGTTGCAAAACAAATCATGTGCAACAGTAACATTACCAAAAATATTTTACCTTTACTCCGCTTTTTGGAAAAAGCAATGATGGCTCTTATAACACTTGTTACATTTTCCAAGGAGTTATTTTAGCAGTTAAAAGTTTATATCGTTGTGATATGTAAGAGTTGTGGCTTACACCCCAAAAAATCCAGAGGTATGTGAGCTAAATGTTCTGCAGGGGTGTTTGAAAAGTAAGGCAAGAATAACTGCTCACAGATAAACCCTCCAACAACATTTTCCCTGAACTGTGACTGCCCTAATTTAACGCTCCAGTACAACCAAGATGAGCTGTTACATTTGAGGGGAGCTGGAACAACGCCACAATGGACGACAGCTTGACAACTTTGCTTTTATTGAAAACTGATCTTAAAGGGGCGCAGTAGTGGTGTGGAGGTGGGTAAAGCAGGCAACATATGTTTAGAAGCCTTAGTCCTCAGATGTGGCCAACAAAGGTTCAAATTGCAACCCAGAGACATTTTCTGTACATTTTCCCTCCCATCTCTCTCTTTCCAATGTTCTATCCACCAGCTTTTGAAGTAAGACTGCTAGAACCAACATAATAATTATAAAAACATACATTAATATGCTCTAAAAGTTGTACAGTTCATTGAATGTTTTAACTGTCAATGGTGGCATTTTAGAAAGCTTGCTTTAAGATCTGGGTTACTTAGCCAGTAAGTGAAGCCAACATAAACTAACCTTAGTTTTAAAGAGAATTTACTTTTGAAGGCCAAATTAAAGCTCTTGTCAAATCTCACTTTCTTTCCGAAATAAAGCTGATGCTTTCTGCAAAGCTTTCTTGACACAGTAACTCATGCCTTTGTCCCTACACAGCTACAGTAGATGACAGCAAGGTCCTTTGTTGCCTATATGCAGTTTTTTGCTTTTTTCTGTCATTTGGTTTTGCCACAAACCACCGTTCTGTACTTTTACAGCCATATTATAATTTTTTTTCTCGTTATGTCAGATCTGCTAAACTGCTGCCTCTTTCAGGAGGCAAAGAACCAGGCAGTGGCTCGGGAGACTGTACCCTCTCTTTAGATGGATTTAGAAGGATTTGAAAAAGTCTGCTCCTGCACATAAGCCAGGTTTTCTCAGTAATGTTTTAAATAAAAAAACAAAACAAAACAAAACTATTTTCTCAAGCTTTTGCTTAAAACCTTGGAATTGGTTAAGTTAATGATGTATATGTTATTTGTCCTTAATTAATTTAACTTAATCTGTACAGCACTTCTGGTCTAGCTGTGGAAAAGTGTTTGATAAAGTTAGAAATGTCCTCCTGTTAATGATTAATGTCTGCGTAGCATTGGTTTGGGCATAATGCTGCAAGTAATTCAAAGGTTTTAGAGGTAGGTGGGATATTACCAAGTGTCTTTTTATTTCATTGATTTTATCAGATGGTATGAAAAACATATGCTGACTGAAACTACTATAATGTACAGTGGCAAAAGTTGCTTATGGTTTATTTAACCATATACATTTACTTTGAAGAAAGAGGGAAATGTTTGATGTAATGTCAACCTGCGCCAAAGAGCTACAGCAATGCACATGGGCTGGGACTACGTTACCATAGCAACGGCTACTTTCCTTTTCCATTGGGGATAAGATGGTGTCCCTTTCTCATTTATACCCCCCAGTGACACTCCATAGTTATCCATCCATCCATTTTCTGACAAGCTTATGGGGTCATGAGGGGTGCTGGTGCCTATCTCTAACTGTCAATGGGAGGTAGGTGGGGTACACCCTGGACAGGTCGCTGGTCTATCGCAGGGCAACAAAAAGACAAATGGCACAAACAACTTTTCAGACACACACTCACTCCTAAGGAGAATTTATAGAAGCCAATTAACCTAAAAGTCATGTTTTTTGATAGAGGGAGGAAGCAGGAGTACCCAGAGAGAACCCACACATGCACATGCAAACTCCATGCAGAAAGACCACGGGCCGGTAATCGAACCCGGAGCCTTCTTGCTGCAAGGCAGTAGTGCTACCCACTGCACCGCTGTGTAGAACTTAACCATCTCAAATTATTCTGCATTTTAAAATAAAGAGAAATTAACAATGAGGCCCCTAGTGTCAAGTGGTGGTTTGACACGACCCAAATGCGGTCACAAAAGCTTGAGGTGGTTACTTGAAGGTTTAATGACAAAAAGGGTAACAGAAGCAAACATCCAAAAAACATAAATCCACAAAAATCTGAAAAAATACTGAAGACCAGGAATACTCACAAAAAATGGGGCAAAGAAATGATGACAAACCAGCAAAGAGTGACTGAACAGGAGGAGAATAAATAGGAGAGAGAAACAAAGACCAGACTAATTAGCAAATTGGGTACAGGTGTGAACAGAGGCAGGAAGGGAGCTAGGGAAAAGGAGACTGAAACAAGAGGGCAAACAAGAAATATCTAAGAACTCAAATACAATCAAAAATAACTAGAACACAGGAATGGAAAAAGACCAATGAAAACTCAGAGATAAAACTTGAACAGAACCAAAACCATGACACCTAAAGCATGTTTTTGTTACATGCAGGAAAATTCCTCTTACCAAAAATCTCTTTATTTGGCCCTCTTCTAAAAGAGCCATTTGGGCTTTCCACACCGCTGTCCAACTCGCAACCATGATAACCAGTTGGCGTTTGTACAGTAAAGATAGCCGAGGAGCGTGGAATACTACATTAGATGAAGGCCAGGCTTTATCGATGGACTTCTACAGACCACTATGGATGGCTTATTTCCCCTTATGACATCATAAAGGGTAGGATTTTCAAAGCAGTTTAAGCACACATTAGGTCTGAGGAGTAGAAAGGAAATTATAGAGGGGAAAGTTTTTTTTTTATTTGTGAATCTCATTCACATGCTTCACTACACAGTGTTGGGAAAGTTCTCTTTCTAAATGAACTAGTTCAAAGTTCAGTTCTTGCATTTTAAAATGAACTAGTTCAGTTCATAATTCAAAATTTTGAACTAAGTTCACAGTTCCAAAAAATGAACTAGTTCATAGTTTTTTGTTTTTTTTTTTCATATATTGCTCAATTACACCATAGCCTACTGTAGAACCACAGACAGCTATTAATTTATCAGTTGTAACACTGAAACTGTGCGTCAGATTTCATCTTCATATCCAGTTTTGAATCCTTATCCAACCAGGGTTTACATTAGCATTGAGGGGACAGCATTTCCCCATCGTTGCTTTAACGCTATGCTGCTTTCCATTCACCTCACACTATTAGCAGTTTCAGCTTTCACTGC
>NW_015151897.1:136670-154240 GCF_000732505.1 Cyprinodon variegatus
GTTGTAACACTGAAACTGTGCGTCAGATTTCATCTTCATATCCAGTTTTGAATCCTTATCCAACCAGGGTTTACATTAGCATTGAGGGGACAGCATTTCCCCATTGTACTGGAAAATTATACCAGGCAGGTTTAAGTGCGGATTTTTTTACTGAAAGACGGCGGGCAAAGTTTGCAGAGAAATGTAAGATTGTTGCCATCATCCTCACCGACCACCTGGTCATAAACCTGTTTTAAGTGATCATACTGCTTTGTCGCCTCCACGGTCGCCTCGATGCTGCTGTGGCTGCATTTTGTTTTGATGACGCACGCGGCTGTAGGCTACGACACTGGTAGCTGAACTGAGAGAGCGTGCCGTTCAGACACCAGAATGAACGAGTTCAGAATAATGTTCATCAGGCAGTAATACAGTACGTTCAGTTCACGTTCGCCCAAAATATGAACGAGTTCATGAACTTTCGTTCAATGAACGCGTTCAGGCACAACACTGTCAGTACATATATAACTATTACAAAATTTTTATAATGTGATTTTTTTGTAATAATAAAGGACATTTAAGGGTTAGTGTTTAGAGGGTGGTTTAGGATTGGGCCACTGTGGAAGTGGGCTATACCGCAATGCATCGTGGGTAAATGCAAACACTAAAAATACTTATGTTGTAAAACTACCAATAATTGCAGAAGTGTTATAATATGTGTTACAGTAAGGTAGTGCCATTGCAGTGCCATAAATGTGTAGAAATTGAACAGGTTACACAAAATAATGGAAATATCAATTTTGCCAGCCAGCAGATGGCTGCATCGAAAAGGTTCAGTGTTAATAAAGAGCATCTGGTGTTTTCATCTGACCTTCATCTAATGAATGTCCTGCAGTGTGCATAGAGTTACTCCCTAATGGCAGGCATGTAACTCCTCTGATTGATGACATGCTACTAGCTAGAAAGCACGCTCTCACAATGAACCAAATCATGTCCCAGAACCTCACCCTTTGGATGACAGACACAGCCTTTAATTCAGTTTTAGAAAATAACCACTAGCAGTTGAAAACTTTTTTTCATGTTTATAAATGTAAACTAAACACAATTTATACTAACACAAAATATTGGAATATTTTGTTTTTCCACTTTTCATTGTATGCATGTATTATGTATGTCCAAAGAAGATAAATTGGTATGATATAATTAAGAACATAAATGTTTGGATTAAGGATCTTTGAGTGAAAGGAAAAGATTGATAAAGATGATGTTTTTGTAGCTGAACGACTTGATAATTGATCTCCTGGTTATTCACACTTTGTCTCATTTAATGAGTCAGGTAACAGAAACGGTATCCCTTGCTTGAAGCTGTGGACTTCATTAAGAGCAGTAATGGTGTGCAATGATGTGATAAGGTTTGATGCTGTCAGAGGACACCAGCAGGGTGTTGTTTTTCTAGCACCATTAACATAAATGTGGCCACCATGTATTGTCAGGACATATGTTGTTCACCTGCTTATTGTCTTGGATCAGGTTCAAAGTGAATAATGCTTTGAAAGTTTCAGTTACTTGTGTTTTTTCTAAAAATGTGGGTGATTGTTATTCTCATTGTCTCACTGCTAGGTTTCGCAATGTACTCCTCGTTAGTTCTAACCCTGATGATTTGCTTCATTTTTTGTTGGAATTGTTTTTTGTTAATATTAAAATTAGTAAACAAAACAATTATATTAAGTTTATTTTACATTTACTTTGTTCTATAATCCATCCTTCCATCCATTTTCTGTCGTGCTTATCCCAAGCGGGGTCACAAGGGATACCGGTGCCCATCTCCAGCTGTCTATGGGCGAGAGGTTGGGTACACTCTGGACAGGTTGCGAGTCCATGTACAATAAAAAGAGTTCACTTTTCACACAAAAAATTTGCACACTGAAATATTTCATGAATTACCAACATTTTCTTTAAAGTAGCTCTGCTCTAAATAAAACTCTCCACGCAACAAGTTAAATTAGGGAACATCTTTGTCTGTTTCTTCAGATTATTTATAATATGATGGAGGCATAGCAACAGTTAAAAAGGAACAATAAAAATATGTTAAACAAAGAAAGTCAAAACTTTGTTTTATAACCTGCAGCTACTCATCCATAACTTTAAAATCTGCCTGTTGATGTTGGTTGTTCATTAATAGTCTCTAATGAACCTCTTAGATCTTTGCAGAACAGCTAGATTTATGCTGAGATTAATTTACACTGTTGGACACTATTTAAAAGTTAAAAAGATGACTTCTGAAAGCAAAACCTTTAGTTTTAGGATATTTTAAAAGTATCGACCTGAAGTGGACTGAATACAAATGCCTGCTACAGTTTAGATATATATTTTTTTACTTCAAATTCAACCAATATTCTTTTTTGCTTCCAATTGTTTCCCATTTTTGAAAGAAATGGATGTATCTATTATATATTTGTAGCACTTGTCATACATCAACATGTTTGGCTATGGAAGCGGTAATGTTCAGTCAAGAGTCCTAGTTTTCCTTAATTCAGCCACAGTTAACTTTTTCCCTAATTCAGCTACAGTTGACTTCTCTGATTTAGAGGCTCTCTATGGAACCAAAAAATAAGCAGGTCAGAACTTTTCTAAGCTTCACTGACAAGCCTGACAACCAAAAAATAAGTTTTTAAAAGGTATTAAGCAGGGTAAAAGAAAAATTTAAACCATGATCTGTTTTGTGTGTTGACAATTTAGTGTCACAGCGCTTGCTCTGCTCAGCTCAGAGCTAATTATCTCCTGTGAAAGTAAAACAAAAGGTTATCTTTCTGATTTCTCTCCTTTATGACTTTAGAAATGAGATACACTGCAGCAGCTCGAGAATTGCTCCCAATATAACACTCAGGAGAAAGCCAAATAATGTCAGCGCTTATGACGGACAGATGGTTAAACAGTCTCTTATCTACAAACACAGGATATATAATCACAGGGGAATGCTCACCCCTGTCTGAGTCGCATTTCTGCCGGCAATCTCTCTGTGAACATAGATATCGAGTTGTAAATCACAGACATAGTACTTCTGTTGTTGCCACCTGGCAATGAATGTATGTGTTGTTCGGGCTAAGATTGAATCAGTCCAAGGTTCATCTACTTCACTTCCAGCAGGTTCCAACCTTTTTTCTGATCAAAGACAAATTTTGTGTGCGGTAGCAACACATACAAAAATAGACCATTTCATTGCTAAGCAGTGTTTTGGCTTATTATCAGTTAATTGTTGTATTTATAAAATCCTGAGCAGACATGTGGTGTAATTATAAAACAACTTGGAGTAATAATGACATTTTGTGTTAAAACCTACATTTATCCTTGCTACCCATTACTACAGCACACTTCAGCTGCTGAAAGCGCCAATTTTGATTCTGAACATTTGCTTGGCAATGATCCAAAAATACCTCTGCCATCCTTACTTACAGTAGCAGCCATTCAAAATGGCCCTAACCAGTCAATGCAAACCGACTGGCAGCCAACTTCCAGCCGCTGGAGTGACCCCCTTCTTTCTCCTGGGCATGTATATATTTTTTACTCTGACTCCACCCTTTCACTGAATTACAGGTACTGACCAGGAGATGATGCTTCTGATTAAATCTTAATGTCCACAAATCATGACAGAAATAATATTTCAGTAAAGATTAATGTTTAAAAAAGGAAATGTAGCGGACCAGCCAAGGGACCATCAAGGAAAGTAGGGAAATGTTGAATGGTTACTACTGTTGCTTCAAATTAGTCAGGTTGTAAAAGAAGGCAATTGGTTTTTTCAGTCTTTTATTTGTTCTTGATCAAATACTTTTTATTTTTGTTAGGTACATTGAAGAAATTCAAAACAATATAAAAAAACAGGCCAGTAATATAAATGTTACACTGATTTAAAAAAAAAACAACAAAAAACAAAACATAAAATATGAATATTGCTATAAGTAAAGTAAAAAAAAAATGTTCTGAAGCCACAAACTACCTCATGCAAAATAAAGAATGCACGTGAAAAATCCAGCATATCCAGTGTCAGAGAACTTTTCTTAAAATGAGAAATAGCTGCTTTAATTTAACCCAGAGTGCAGTTTTTCAGGAGAAGAGACAAAAAATAATAAAACAATTAAAGCAAAACAAACTGTTTGACATGCTACCATCACGTCTTGGAGTATGTCATTCTGCTCCTATATTGCTATATTGTGCTTTTACCAGATTGTTTCACTTACAAAACTGGTATCTGTCTCAAGACATTTTGCTCAATTAATGAGCCAGTTCATACTCGCCAGATGGATGGCGCATTCCCACCGTACAGCTTATGTTATAAAGTCATTTTCAAGAATTCAGTTGTGGTATAGTAGTAAATGGTATTTTATAATTCATATTAAATCATATCAACTGGTAACAATTTATTAGGGTTTATTAGGTTGTTAAGTATTATTAGGATCCTCAAAAAGTCCTTAATTCCAAATAGTTTCTGATAAATACAAAACAGTATTATCAGAGCTAACATCTGAGCTTTTGTATGACCAGTTAATACGATAAGCAATAGAAGTAATTATAAATTATAGTTACTTATAGGTTATAGTTTAACCACATTGTTAAAATGGGTTGTTTACCTGTATGAAATGGACGTAAAGAAGGCAATTCGAGGACAACACTGACAGAGAAAATATACAGATCAAGTCATAATATATTTGGAGCTCATAAAAGAAAATGAGTTACTTTGAGTTTGATCAAGTACAAAATGTAAAAAAATGCAACAGTTAATTCTGTAGGAATCTTTCAATTTGTAACTTTTCAATACCTTGTCTGTCTTAAAAAGACAAGTAATTCAAGGCAATCTCTTTGGAGAAGTGTTTCTAACTTAAAAGTTAAAAGAGTCTCAAAAACAAGCTTCACAAAGTATCCCAAAAAATAAAAATAAAATGTCCACACTATTGTGCATACTAATAAAGGACATGGAAAACATTACATAACACTCTATATGCAGCAGATCCTTATTTTACATATCAAGTGTCAAAGAATCATGTTTCCAAAGCATTTCTACCAATGTGCGAAATCTACTCAGCACCATTTTAGTACAACTAATGTGTTATTTATAAAACATACACTTACAGTACACAAAATGTAAAAGTACATATGGATAGAGATTTAAAACAAACATATTACTTATGCGGAATTCACATTTCTAAATTTCTATATCAGTTAGTAGAGAAAAGGTGTGTATAAAAACACTCAAGTAAGTTCAAGTAAGCTATCTTTAAATCAAGTGTGGTCCATACAGTACAAACAGGTTCTTGAAGGTTTTTCTTCACAGTATGAGATTAAAAAAAAAAAAAAAAAAAAGAATGTTCTTAAACCCCATTCAGTTATTAAAACTGAGCAGCTAATACTGTATTTCATGAGCAATTACTTCAAATATTGATAGGTAAGTCCCTACGTTTTTGAATTTGTTCGTCTTTGAAAAAGTTTCTTTATTCCTACTGCATCAGCAATCATCTCAGCAAATTGAAGCGCTTTAGTCCATCTAGCTCCTACAGAATTTAAGAAGTTTTTTTCTTACCAAGGATGCCAGTGTTCAAATTTTGAAGCCATCCCAAGTCCATCCAATAAACTGCACCGGCATAATTAATAAGGAGACGATTGGCTACACACTGATGCTTAAGCTAATTGTTCACAATTTTGTATTCCATGAGAATCTGTGAGTGATATACTACTTGCCAAACTACTGTAAAGTCTCTTCGAAACATTTGCAGTATCATCCAATTTTTTTTGTTTGTAATTTAATCACATAAAATAATTTGAAAAAATAAAAAAAAACATTTACAAGAATGCAAAATTAATAACGTCTACTTGTTCACAGGCTTAATCAGTCCATGTTTGGATTACTAGAAGAGTGATGATAGCCATTGCTGTTATTTCTGCAGGGTTCTCTACCAACTGCAGACACAGCAGTAATAAGTGATAAATTTTAACAAGCGCCACTAAGATAAACATACTGTGTACTACTGTACTGTACTGTGTAGTACGGTGTCTGGATCTCCAGTCCAGGAAGACCTGGGCTTTATTTAATTTAACAGCTTTATCACTCCAGCCAATTTTAGAATTTATTATCTTTGAGTCATTTTGATGCATATGACTAGTAGATGTTAAGTAAAGAAATCCAAAAAAGTATCTTTCAAGTCTGCATTATCAAAAATAACATTTGAAGAGAGATGCTGATACAGTATGATACAGTACTGTGGGATAAAAGTAACGTGTGAGTTTCAAGTTGTTGAGAGACTTCGGTACAACTCAACCTTAGTGTACCAAAGCTATTCTGCACATATTTAAGTGCACCTGATCAAAGCAACAAAATCATGTAATGAGAAATACATGAGAGAGCTGTGGGGGATTTCCAGTTGACAAAGTTCAAAACTTACATTAATGATTACTACACTACTAAAGATGACTGATCAAGAGCCAAATCTAGATTAGAGATTTTTACAGGGATGACAATTTTTGTAAAGCCGACACCTAGATGTTATGTGAGCTAACTTAAGAGTTAGATAAGAGTTCTGAGAGTAAAATTCTACAGATCGTACTGTATTATCACAGTGACTCAAGGTTTGGTTTTAATGTAATAACACCACATGTAAAAATCAATGGTAAAGATATTCCTGTTGGTCAGTTTTGTCCAATCCACTATATACATATATTATTCATTCTATGCCATTCACTATAGCAGTTTCTCAAAGTTGTGAAACAAAGTGTCTTGAGACAAGTGCTGCAGTAGACTGGTGATTTTCTCTTGCAGACAACACAGGACCTTCTTCCAGCAGTGGCCCGCTTTCTAGAGGACACATTACTCATTTTCTCAAAAAAGTAACCAGGAAGGTGCCCTAAACCTGGGGCTTTGCATCCTGCAAAGGTCTCCTCACCAGAGGAAACATTCTGATTTACGTCTTCCTGACAGGGAGGAGCCAAGGCAAGCTCCTCATTAGAAGGGGAGGAAGGTGGCTCTGTAGTCAATACACCAGGCTTGGTGTTCACTAGATCCATGGGTTCCATGAAAGGAAAGATACACTGCATAAGTTGTAGCGGGCCTGATCTGCGTGGAGTAGAGCCTATCCGAGCCAGAGATAGAATTAGATTTTCTCTGAAGCGTTTATGTGTGCCTGCAGGACGGTTTTGCATTTTGCACAATTGTTTGTGAAGAATAAATGCATTTACTGTGGCTATATCAACAAAGTGATAAAACATAGTTTTGTACCATCTCTGCGTTTTATGAAGGACATTGTAGTAGCCAATAAGTGCATCAGACAAATCAACCCCTCCCATGTACTTGTTGTAATCTTTGACACAGCCTGGAATGGTCACGTGTGCAACCGTCCACTGCCCATCTTTGTTTTTTACTTTTCGCTTTGCCATATCGTTACTGTAAGCTTTGTGGATGGTGGAGCACAATGATACCTCTCGGGTGTCAAACCACTTAACAAATAACAAATCTCCTTTCCTGAGCCATCTTATGGTTCCTCTGGGGGATTTTTCTTGGGTGTTGTTGGTTTTGGTCTTGGGAAAGCCAGATACATTGGAGCGGATAGTGCCGCATGCCCAAATTTTCTTTTTAAGAAGGTCAAGAAAAAGGGTTGGACTAGTGTAAAAGTTGTCAACATAGAGTTTGTAGCCTGTGCCTAGAAAAGGGATGTTCAGCAGTCTCATCACAGCGTCATAGCTAATCCCCTTCCCTGTGGGTACTCCATCTTTCCCCACATAGACAAAAAAGTTTAGGGTGTAGCCACACAGTGAATCTGCTAAAACGTAGAGCTTAAATCCCCATCTTGTTGGTTTATTTTTGTTGTACTGCCTAAAGCCAAATCTTGCTTTACTCGCCACCATTCGTTCATCAATTGAAATATGCTGGTGTGGGTGAAAGTAGGTATGACAGGCCTCCAAAATCTGATCATACAGTGGCCTTATCTTAAAGAGTCTGTCATAACCCCTTGTTCCCTTTTTTAGGTTGTTGGCTGCTTCCTTAGCAGGATCATTCATATGCAGGCCGCGAGATATGGCTAAGAAACGTCTACAAGGCATAACAGACGCAGGAAATGGAAAACGGAAAAGTGCAGAACCTCTCCAAAAATCCTTTAGAGTTTTAAGTGGTGCAATGCCCATGTAGAGGACAAGACTGATGTAAGAGTACATATCTGCTGCTGTAACAGGATCCCATCTTTGCTTTAGACTTTGGGATTTCTTTTCCCCATATGTATTAGTGTTTTTTACCAATGTAGAAATGACCGTAGTAGTAAAAAACAGCTGAAACAACTCAAGGGGTGTGTAACTTGCTGTTCTGTTCAGCTGAGGACCTACATCCCTCTGCGGTTTGAACCGTGGCTGCAGAGGCTCGATATCTTCCTCATCAATATTTCGCCAGCGGTCTTCATCATTCTCTTCTTCTGGCTCTACATCTTGCCTTTGCCTCTTCTTACTTGGAGTGTTACTGCTCGGACTAAAGAGTCTCTTGCGAGAATTGCTGGAGAATGGGCTTTTTCTGCCTGTAGCTGCGTTGTTGACCTCTCTATCACTGCTGTCTCCCTTCCATGTCTTGGATGTAGATTTCAGAGGCGTTGAAGATGCATATACGGAACGACACTGCCTCCTTGAAGCTCTTCTCTTTGCAGGGCTACAATTCCAGTCGTCGTCTAAACTGTTCTCATCAGCAAATGCTTTCCTGTAAGGGAAGTATATAGCTGAGGGTTAATATGTCAGGCAATACTTATTGTTAGAACAAAGTTATAGCATAGATTGAATAAACATATTACTCATACAGCACCAGATTTAATAATTTTCTTTTTTCTGTTATACTGTTATAGGTCTAGAGCAGTTAGTGGTTACAAGGTTTTAAAAATGTACATTCTTAATAATGGTAGAAATGTCCATCATACTTCTTCCACAGTTCAAAGTTCTAATCTGTGTTACTTTACATACCTGATAAAAAGTTTTTCTTTTTTTGACTTTTTAATTTTCAGAGTAGTCAGTCCATAGTAAGTAATTTTTTAAACTGTAACGGTTGTTGCATAGATGGATGGGAATACAGACTAATAAAACTGACTTTATTGCCATACTTTTTCAGGACACTTTCAAACCATATAAAACCCTGTTTATACGAGCTGAGCTGCCATTGAAAGTGCCACAGTGACAGACATGTTGTCCAGACCACTCCTACCTCTTACTGCCCTTTGCTCCTGCTTTTTCTTTTCTCATTTGCAGAGAAGAGATACATTTGTCTGTTTGGACAGTAGTCTTTAACCTCTTACTTTCTGGAAATGCCTGGATTAATGGAGAGGCTCTACAAGAGGGAGGAGATAGGGGTCTGTTGGTGAGCAAAAAGTCAGAGAGCCAGCCTACTAGAAATTGGGGGAGGAAGGGAGTAAATCTCAACCCCCCCACCCCCATATCCTGCAGCGCAGGGGTGTCAAACTGGTTCCAGAAAGGGCCATGTGGCTGCTGGTTTTCTTTCCACCCAAGCAGTAGCACACCAGACTCCATTCATCCCATCAAGTCATCAGGTTAAGACTAGACTCACCTTGATGAGATGAATGAAAACATGCAGTTTAATGTCCTTTTTAACCACAGGAAAGGTATTCAAGCCTTATTTAAACCAACTGATTGACGATTGTATAGCAACAGGTGGGGCAGGGGGGGGGCTGCATGTTCTTGTTCATAAGTCATCAAAGAACTCTCGTCAAACAGCCATAAAAAAAAAAAAAATGACAGATAATTTTAAGGTTTTGAAACTATATTTCATAATTTGCTGCACCTTTATAATTAAACAAAATAAAATGAATAGAGATCAGATAAAGGTTCTTGTTAATAACAAGTTGAAATAGATTAGTTAGATGATAAAGAGTCTCATTTTGTTGTTTTGGTATCAGGAGAGCGAACTGACCGAAAAAGACTAAAAGCCTAATCTGGCATTCAATAAGGAATTTACATTTATCGTCTTTAAAGAAACTAGCTTATTTCTGTTTAAAATCCTTGAGCAGAAAATTCCATCCAATGTTATTAGATTGTAAGAGTTTAAGTAGAGTACTCCGTACATAGAGCAACCCACACCCCGCTATATGACTCAGCTTGCCTCACGCCTCCGAAGACGTGTAAGGACACATAGCTGAGTTGTGGCTTCCAAAAACTAAGAAAGGTCTACTTTGTGTGCAGTTTATACTGGTTGCAGACAAAAAAAATCTACCAGTTTGGAAATTGCATATTAAACAAAACTCCAAACTCAACTCCTTGCTTTGCTTTATGAACAATCAATGCAACATGCAGCACATTGCTTGTTATTAATGCAAAAAAAAAACAAACAAAAAAACACGTCCAGATAAGTTACCATCGTACCGTGGTATTATTGTTTTTACTGTTTTGCCCTTAGCTCCAGTATGGTCTTTGGAGGCTGAAAAAAAGAGAAAAAAGCTGCTCACTCCTCCTAGGAGGACAAACTTAGTTGGAAGGTACCATTCCAATGAAAATATTACAGAATAAATAAGGACAATTTGGAATTTGGTGTATGGACAAATAAAGGAATTGCTCAATGTTGCAGTAATTGAACCCAATATTAAAATAAAGCTTGCATGACACATTCAAAGCTGATAGAAAACTATGTATTTATTTATTTTTTTTTTTTTGTTTGTCTCTCAAGTTAGAGTCCATCCAATTCCAAACTCTAAAATTCTATTTACAGGCCAGCTAATACAAACACATTTCCCCTGTTTTTAAATGCAGGATCTACCCAATCTCACATTCTCATTCATGCCAGTACATACAGGCCCTCACCGGACCAGCATCTTATTACATTTGGCATGAACCCAATGGGGATTCTATTAATAGGATTGCATGTATAAATACATTAAGATAGATTATTTAGCAGAAACTAGTATAACACCATATTAAAAATATAGGTTGTTACCCTGGAGTTCATTTAGGCCTACTAACTCATTAAATGAATGACCTACTTTATACATGTAATCCTAAAACCACCACATTCTGTGTTCACCTGAGCATAATCAGAACCAGACCATCAGCCTCGATGCGGGGCCCTTTGATCCCTGCCTGCAGTTCATCTCTAAATGGGAGCAGGACAAAGGGGGGCTCCCAGCAGCTTTTACCCACACACGGTTCGCACGATTAAAAAAAACTTTAATGATCACAGAACAGCTTTCTAAAAGTCATGCCATTTTTTTGAACTGGATGTTTCTACTGTTTTGAAATAACCCCCCCTCTTCTAATCTAAAAGAAAACAACAACAACGACTTCCATTCAGCGTGCATTGTGGTGCATCAGCTGCTCTTCAGTTTAAGATTTTTTTTTTACTTTTGCAAATGCACTTCTATGCAAAATCACATCGCTTTTATTTATTTATTTATTTTTTTTCCAACTTGTGTGAAAAACTCACTTTACTGATCCAGAGCCTAGACCTGCAGGAACGTAGTCCTCATCCCGGCTGCTGTGGCAGTTCTCGCTGTCCGACTCTTCCTCTGACTGCAGCTTCTCCTCCTCACCTTCGGACCCTGAGAGCCGCATTTTGAAGCACTGATAAGTTCAACCTGCTGTTCCTTTAATAGATTTTCAAAGATTTCTAACAAGAGCGATCAGGTTTGCTTTCTTTTGATAGCAGATCGGCTACACGCCCTGATCTTCAGTGAAAAATGATCCCTTTCACTGGTCCCAGGGCCGATAGGGTTTCCCTCTGTTCTTGACCATATATGGACATAGTCACTTCCGTGTGGGGGTTCTCACCGACTTTCCCTTTCAAGAATAAAATTAACATAACATTAGATAATTGGGATAAATCCGTTTTCCTTTTTTTTCCCCCAAACAGGCTGAAAAATGATATTGAAGTCAGTGAATTGGGATCAGAGAAATGTTAATGGCAGGTGATGATTGCACATAAATGCAAACCTCATTTAGAATTATTTCATATGGTTAAAAATATTTTACATTAACTGTTTTTTTTTTTTTTAGACTTTCTAGAAACAATAATGATGAAAGCTTTCCTTACAGCTAAGGCAAGCCTATTATGTTAACATTTTAAAAATATTCTAACTGATAGATGTGTTTAAAGTCATAGGTGTTTATTTATTTATTAGAAATAGAAAATCCCTTTATTGTCCCACTATGGGGGGATTCTGGTGTTTACAGCAGAACAATTATTGTAGAAAAATGGTCACAAAAATATGGACCTTAGAAAAATGTATAAGAATTACACAATAGTGAAGAGTTAATAGATTAACAATAAAACACAGTTAATTGTTTTAACAATATAAAAACCTGGAGAATAAATAATCAATATACAGCTATGGACATTTTTAGAGAAGTGGATATTTGAAAATAGCATCAACACCAGAGATGTGCAAAAAGAAAGAAGAAATGACAGCAGCGTGTTATTTAACTGACTAAGACAGAAAATGCAAAATCGGCATGAATGTAAAAGCTTATTGAGGTTCTGCTGGGAGGAAGGATCTGTGATAATGCTCCCTGGAGCATTTAGGGTGCAGCAGTCTGCATTGAAGAAACTCTCCAGTTCTGCTACATCTTCATGCATGGGCCGGGAAACATTATCCAGCAGAGATGTACTATTTATTCATTGTGTATTTAATAGTTTACCCTGTGAAAGGTTTAAATGTCAGAACATGTTTCCTGTTTGATGTAATTTTGATGATATAGGATTTTTAACTTCACTTCTGTGCCTTTAATTTATATTGTCCTGTTTGGCAAAACATTATAGGTGTGTGAGGTTTGTGCTGAATTTTCATTAAAATGGGCAGTCAGTGTATCAGCTGGATAGGCAAGACATTCTTCACTAATGTGCATAGCAGTATCTGTTTTTTTTTTTTCTTTTTCTAAAGTGGTTTCTGAGTTCTTTAACCTCAGCATTCTCATTAAAAATAAGACAGTAGTTATAGTATGACTCTAGAGAATTGTAATAAGTCAGGTTTCGGGGTTTTTTTAAACCCCGAACAGGGTGAAAAACCATGTTTGAAAAGGCTGAATAAACAGTTGGTGATTTTACAGGTCAAATAATTCACACCATATTTTTTATTTAAGTTGTGCAGTCATTTTGATCGCAGAAATCCAAATATATATTTTTAAATTGTTCTTTCAGAGCCAACAAAATGTGCAAACAGCAAACACTTGTAAAAGCGAGTCTGTTTTTCTGTTTACAGCTGAAGTCATGAACAGGTAATGAATTATTCAGTCTGTCACAGCTGTGGGTTCACAATCTTGATAGTTTAAAGGCCCCATTTCACTCACATTTCTGTCTTATGAGGATTTGTTTTTCATTGCACCACGTCTCAAGACTCTTCTTCATTACTTATTTATTTCAGACTTGTGGAAATTCTGCCTTGCTCACGGTTTGTTGGAAGGTGGGGCTCCGACTACATAGGTGAAGATTCGCATCAGAATGTGCAGTCTGACAAGTTGCATGCAGGGGTTTCAAATTATGAAGTGTGAAATCCAAGTATTATTTAAGCCTAACACATTTCTTTTGCAAGTATTGCCTCTTAAAAAAATATATATGCAGTTTAATGTGTGTCTCAAGGAAAATACAAAAAAAAAGACTGTTTATCGGTCTACAGCAGAAAATTAAGGGGTTAAAGTACCAAAGATTAAAAGTTAAGAAATCACACAAACTCAAAAACATGTTGGCACTATGCATGTAGTTTGAGTTTGTTTTTGAAACACATTCATGACCAAAAGGCTGAGAGCAAAGATAGTAATCAAACAGATATGAGGGTTTTGAAGTACTTTTCCACCAAAACCCAGAATGTTTTACAACTTATAATTTCTCTTGTATATATAAATACACCAAACGTTTCTTACACAGAAGGCTGATAGCAAAGTGTTTTTTTTTTTAGTTCTTTCAGTTCAGGCTTTTTCTGGTTTTTCTGCAGTTGGCCAAAATTCCAGTAGTTTTACAACTACCCTGATGAAGTGATAAAGGTGTAGAACAATAATCCAGAAAAGAGGTTTAAAAACCAAGTCAGGACTTTAAAGGGGGAATTTGATAAATGTTTCCCATGAGCAAGTCCATTGTTAGGACAGGATGTCTGTTTGGGGTAGACATAGGTCATGGAGCACAATTCCTCATCCTATAGCCTCAGGAAAACAGAGGCCATCACAAGAGACCCCTTATATTCTGCCCAATGTCTGTATGAACTGCTGCAGAGCAGTCAGATCACTCAATACCAGACTTACCAACAGCTTTTTTCCCCCTGTGGCGTTAGGACTGCTAACAGAAAACTAATAGACACAGATACTCTTAATCACACATATTCATTCTTAAAATGTCCTAAACACTGAATCTGATCTTAGTCATATAATTTAGGGAGTGTGTGTATTGTTGGGTTTTGTTTTCTTATTTTTTGGGGGTTTTTTTGGTTGTTTGACTTGTCTTCCAGTTAAGACCTTATCCCATAAGATGATAATTTATAGAGTTTAAAATCCCAGTAGGTACTGTTTTTGATAATTATAACATTAAAGTGGATCCAGATTTATAGTGATAGTCATAAAAGCATTTTATTTATCTGTCCTATTATGGTCTACAGTTACAATATGCTAGGAATCCATCAAAGAAGCATGCAAAACCACAACTGAGCTGCAGAGAGTACAAAGTGGTAAAGAACTCTAGTTATCACACAGCTGGAGGTGGTTTTTCTTGGGCAACGGAATTCACAAGTATTGTATTGATCTTGGTGAGTGGGTAAAACCGCTAAAACCTTGGGTCCAAATTAAAATAGCACCTCTGTATCCGCAGACTGACCCTGGTCAGACAGCAAGTCTTGTCGTCTAAGCCTGACTGAGCTGAGCTCTTGTAGAAATGATCTGATCACAGATTCTCCAAGCAGAGACATTTTTTGATTACGTCTGTTCAAGCCCCAGGCCTCTGGGCATACTAAACTGTACATGCTCCACTGTGTTTCAGAAATGTTCATGGTACAGTAAGAGGGTGTTTTTGTGTAGAGAAAAAAAAAAGGAAGTCTGAACTGAGGTATACCAGTTTAACTATAAGAGGATTGAGCACTGATTGTCTGGCAATGTGAGCTTGTCCTTTCCTCTTATATCCTTGTGTCTTCAAGATAATGGTTGCTAATTTTAACCAGATAGCCACCATTAAAGTTCTTTTAGATAAAACAGCAAATAGGTCAGCAATAAGCTGTTGTTTTTGTTTTTTGTGTGCCTGTATGTGTTAAGTTCTATAAATTAACACAACCTTTAATTTTTCCTTAACATGGTTCAGTATTATTAAAACTAACCACAGGTCAGCACTAATTTTTTTTTTGTCCTCCTGTTGACACACAAAAGTGATAAATGTTGAAACACATGGAAGGAAAAAAGAAATCTGGCAGAGCATTGTCAGCTCCTTATTTTGAATTATGTGGGAAAACCAAATACTACCACTGTGTTTAGATATTTTATTATTAGCCAGCACCACCTGATAAAATGCAAATTTTTTGCTTTTTTTAGGATGCAGTGTATTTTGTATTACTTTAGATGTATTTTCTTTCTTGATAAAAACAGATAACTTTAAATTACGTTAAGTTAAAACGTTCCCTCAATACTTTCATTACTGATATGAATATTTATAAAATTGTCTTTTGGTATGAAAACAAATGTTAACAGTTAAACGTTGATCTATTTTCTTTTATAATTTTACATATGTTTCGCTATTTATTTGTTAAAACATTTGAAGATGCCTTTATGTCTATTAAGGCTAATTCCTCACATTCAGTAGCTCATAATACCAAATACACACACACAAATCGCATAAGCACAAACTATTTTCCTGTTGTTCCCCCTAACCCCATTAGTGGCCTGATGAAGTCCCTCTTGGTTCACTGCTTTGGAGAAAAATGTAATTTCATCATATGAGGAACAAAAGATGATAAAGGCCTGTTTCTCAGTCAGCACAGCTTTTTTTTCTTTTTTTTTACACAATCAGCCGACACTTATTTACACCCAACTTTACTTTTTTTCCTTCATATTATAGGATATATGCAGATATTAGTTCTTGTCTATACATATCTAGCTTAAAGTGACAGTGGTTGAGTATAGTAGCTGTATTCGTGAATTAGTGTAAAGTAAAGTTTGATAATCTTATCCCTTTTTGTGTTGTCAGTTGATTTACTTTCTGTTTCAGGATATTATGTGTTTGTAAATGTCAAATCTTTAGGTACATTTAAATCTAAAGCATCATACTTACTGTATGTTCCCAAATAAAATCCAGACTTAATTATTATGTAGAAACTGTGATGGGAGACAAATCATAGACTTTTACATTATTGTTTTTAGAAATTGCTACCTATTTAAAAATATTTGATATAATTTGAGACATTTCTGAGTTATAATTAAAAACAAACCGGATATAATGCAATAACAAATTTAAATTTGTCAAAAAAAATAAAAAAAATAAAAATAAAATAAATCTGTCACAGTTATGAATATCTTATTTCCTAACTGCAATGTAGGAACCTTGCTATCTTTGCTGTCTGTTCTTTAGTAAGTTAAACACATGTTCTTTTATACAGGTGGAAGAGTTTTTTTTGTTCCTTTATTCTTTATTTGTTCTGCTGAAGGCTGTTTCACAAAATACAACAAATCCTGATTAAGAGGTAAAGCCATACTTGACCTGACGTGATCAGTGCAGCCAGGGTTTATTCGTTTTAGAAAGGCCAAACCAGGGAGGCTAAGGAAGTGCAACTACTGTATGTCAAACCAGGTGTAAGTAATAACAAGTGTCTGCACCTTTCCTTCCAGAGACCATAAGGTTGAGCAAAGATTCAGTGGTGCTATAATAAAGAGGTTGCATCACACTTCACATCAAACAGGCTACATCTTTACATGGAGCTTTATGGGGAATTGAAACACATGAGAAATGATACACAGTTCCTATTATAAATGAGTGACTAAGGATGTGACAAACAATAGCAGATCAACTAAAAGGCATAAAATATAACATCTCCTAACCATTTCTTCATGACCATACCATTCAAGGAATAATTTATCATTTTCTCGAATAAACAACCTTTATAATTCACATTTAATTTGCAGATTTTCCAGCCCCAGAAACCAGGTAATGTTCACACTGGTAACCCCTATAAACAGCTAATGGATCTAACCTGTGCCAAACCCCCATTCCTCTTAAGAGAAGTGTGTCGTCCTCTATAACATTTTTCCCAACCTTTTTTGATTTGTGTACCCATTTGGTAATTTTGTCTTACAATGATTACCCCTCTCAGTTGAAAGTATTGATGACTGCCTAAAAGTGGAACGTACAATAACTAATTATAATGTAAAAAGTATTGCATGTAATCTTTTTAACTTGAGCATTTAATTCTTTGGCATGTGATTCTTTCCAACTCTAATAAAAAACCACATAAATATGTTGCCCAGAAGTCCCTTACAATCACATTTAAACTTGAGGAATAGGAAACAAAATACTGAACAAAAATAATAGTCACACTCAGTCCATCTGTTTTACTTTTTTTCAACATTCATGACACCTGAGCTCCTTCGATGAGCTCAGATGTGGGAACACAGCTGATACC
>NW_015151898.1:0-42562 GCF_000732505.1 Cyprinodon variegatus
ATCTCTGATAATGATGAGGGCAACATGAAATCAAGGCTTTTCAATTTCTGTCTATTAAGTGAAAGACTGGTGTACAACAGGAAAAAACATGATGTACTCAAGACATAGCTGACTGAATTAGGAACTAACAGACAAGCTCCCCGTCAGGGAATCAAACCCTGGTCTCCTGCATGACAGGCAGTGATATTTACCACTATACTAACCTGGACATGAAAGGCTGCTGACCCCGCCCCATCGCTGCACAGCAGTTTGCATGTCATGTGTCGAACAATGACTGTTTACACTTTGCTACTCACAGCGCACCGCTGGAACATTTCCATTATACCATGGCTGCAGCAAAGTCTTGCTTGTCTTGTAAATATTTAAGAAAAGAATATACCAATTTTTATTATTAAGAACTCATTCTTTTGAAAGGGTTTGACAGTGTTCCTAAATGGTATTGACTGATACTCGCATGGACAGAGCTGTTAAAGCTGAAATAAAGCAAGAAACATCAAGTTACAATGGCGGTTGGAGTTTTTTTTTTTTTTTGCCATTTTTACTGATCGAGTAATTTTGAATTGAACTGGAGTGAAATGAAAGCAGCAGTTAGAACCTAATTTCAAAGGTAGAACCAGGGCAGAACTACCATAATTAGCCAACACAGAGTAGAACCAATTAGATTACACAACTATGTGGTGAAAAAGAAAAATTGTTGGAATAGCACATTAATGTAAAAAGAAAATTGCAGCCACCATTATAAAAACTGAAGAAATATGAAGGCAGAAAAAAAAGGTCAAATAACAAAAATAATTAATAAATATATTTGCATATTATAACTAAAACAAAATAAACATGGTCACTTTATTAAGGGGGAATAAATAAAAATGAAAGATAAATACATTTTATATTCATTTAATGCTTAAATTGATTTATTTGTAGTATTTTTGTGCCTATTTGTTTACTGAGCATTCATCGGTTTCTGTTTTCATTTATTGATTTGTCAGAGTTGGTCATCCATAAATGTGGCATCTAATGTTGCTTAAGTAGGTATTTCTCTTTATCAATCCACACATACGTTAAAGTCTTATCTTATGTTGTTAAGGGAGTTTGGACTGTATTAGATTATGTCATGTTCCAAAAATATAAATATTAATGACACACTGTTGCTATATACTGTATATTTTCAATAAAAAAAGCAATGGGGACACCTTGGCTGACACAAACTTCAAAGTATCACTACTTTCAAATCCGGAACATGATAAATCAACACTGCTTTGAATTTTGCAAAAGTCAGTTTGAAATTTTGTGAAAACACAAAGAGAACATCCCCAGTGCTTTTCATAACATATGAATGAGACAATCCTACAATTAAATATCAGACTGATAAAATATTTTTTATCGATATTCAATAAGAACAGAGAAAGTTTTGTAGAGGTTTTTGGTCTGTGTGAAAAATAAAAGAGCAGACATTTTATTAAAGGCGAAATGGCAGTCTTTTTTGAACTCAAGGGGAGTTGAATGGGAAAATGTGCCATTCAAGAGGCCAATTACAATAACATCTTTTTAAAGCTGCAGTCCCTGTCAGCTTCTGTCTCAGCATGCATCCAGCCAACTATCACTGCAAACACTAAAGGAATTCACTAAAGGGGTTTGAAGATCATTTTCAGTGTATTTTACAAATTCTCACATGGTTAAGCACAGTTAGTTTCAGGCCATCGTTGCCAAGCATAAAAGTCACTTTTTGGAAGAGGGGTTTTAAGAGCATTTCCTTTCATTATGCTGAGTCAAGAGCGTTTGATAAGACATAAAGTGACAAGCTTGTTTGCTACAACGACATCACCTAACCATCCAAGGGATTTGTGGCAGACAAGGCAAGCTGAAAGGTGCCTGAAGCCTAAACTAAAACTGTTCAGTGGAAATCAACACTGTCAGATGTCATTCACATAAAGCAATGCAGAGACACCTGCGTCACTGAAACTGTCTTACACTTCAAGTGCAAAGCAAAACATGTACTTAAAAAAGTTTGTAGGTAGTGTTAGATAGCTGCAGAATGAATAAACAGGCAACAAACAACAGTGGTCTTAAAAGAAATCTAAAATTAGATGCCCGAAACAACACATTGACATTTTTGGGGAGATTAATGTTTAGCCAATGATTGCAATGAGTAATGAAAGAAACGTAATTGAAGTCACAACCTTTTATATTTCATTAAATAATGGATAATGTTTTCTGTTTTTAGTTTAATGGAAAATAACCTCAAGTAATTTGATTTTTTTTTTTTTTCTTGGAACCAGTGCATCTGTCTAAGCAAATCTATTAATATAGAGCAAACACGCAACTGAATTTATCTGAAGTAAATGGAACAACTGTAGTCACTGTTCAATTAGGAGGTTTCCTCATTTATCCAGTACTTTCTGAAATATACAAAGTTTTACCTACATCAGAAAAAACTATACAAAAAATTATTTCCTTTTACCGTTTTGAGTTTGTTGGTCTCATCAGTAACAGTGTATTTTATAGAGAATCTCATATTTGAATATTTTTAAATTCAGTGCCACTATCTCAAACCAAACATACAGATGCAAAACAAAAACCTGACTTCACTTGGAGCAAGATTCATACTCATTTAACTGCTCACAGTAACCTAAATCCTGTCTCAGACTTGGTTCTAACATAGATTCTGGATAATTTGGTAATAAGAAAACAGCTTCTAAACTGACTACAGGAAAACAAAGATGTGAACCTGGCACAGGTTCACAGGACACACACAGGCTGTCATGATCTTAGCACTTATGACTGGCTTGATTGTTCATTCCATTCACCTGAAGAGCTCTGCCCAGCTTCTCATCATTCGTCTGTGTCACCTGCTCCAGTCTCTTTTTAACCAGCCTGATTACAGTCATCAGTGCCAGATTATTCAAGCACTTGATGTGAGTCTTCTAGTGAGTCATGGTGTGTTCTGATTGCTTATTCTGACCAATTTCTGCCTTTGGACCTCCGTTCCCGTTCTGATCTATTTGCCTGAACTGGCTTTAGACTGCTGCTGGATTTTGCCTGTTCTCCGAACCTGGAACTGCTTCCTGACAAGGACCTGGGTTTCCCTTTTCGTATTTCTGATCTTCTGGCCCCCTCTCCTGTGAACCTCTTCAACACCGGCTATGGCTTTGTCTTCTGGATTGTCCCGCCTTCCTTCATCTGCTTGGATCTGACCTCCTGCCTGTCAAGGCTTCAGCTTCTGGAACTCTCTGGGTAGCATTCATCACATCTTATCAGCAGCCGTCCAGCTGGAATCCACCTACTTTTCACATTCGTAATCATCCTCCACCAGATTAACGTGGTCACTAACCTGCGTTTCCCTCCTGCAGAGATTCCTGCCTTAGAAGCTCTAGCTGGCCACTGCTAATCCGTCTTTTTTAAATAAATGCTTGTTTGAGAAATCTGTCTGTGAATCTTGAATACTGGGTCCTCTGTTCTGAGCCTTGGCACAGGCTTTCTGTAAAACAATTCATGCATTTAGTTACCTGAACTTATCTATTTATTTCAGCTGGGATAAAATTATATATATATCCTTAAAACCATACCAAAAAAGACGTGACACGCTGGTACATCAGTCTGATCAAGCAGATGTAATTAAGTAATTAGCTCTCTTCTAAGGCACCACACCAAAGTAATGGAAGAATATAATACCATATTTCAATGCTTAATTGTAATTGCTGGTGAGTAAGATCTGGATCCTGATGATTTAAACAGCAGTAGTAAAATGGATTTGGTTGTATTCAAAACAGTCCATTATGAATCCATTTATCAGGGGTCTTCACCTGCTAGGCCACATCTGATACAATTAAATAAACGCAGTTTAATATAATAGAAGGCAACATCTAATCATATAAATGATCTTTAATTGTCTCTCAAACACTATTTAAACATGTTCACAGAGTATGAAATTCCAATTTTAGGTAAAATAGTAAGTAACATTTTAAGGTTAAATAAAACTGCTTCAATTGAAAAGAAAGATTGATGAGTGAATCAAAATAACTATTAGACTACAATAAAGGCTTTTTATGAGTCAGATAACACAAATAATAGTGCTAATGAAGAAAAAATACTTGAACATCATTGGTTGATAATGAAGGTATAAATTCAGGAAGGGTCTTTATAAAAAAAAAAAATACCACGGTAGGGAACACCTTGTTAAAAACATCCATAACGGTGAAATAGTTGAAATTAAAGAACCATCTTTGACCTTTATTCTAAGATGCTCATATAATCAATAACTCAGTTATCATTGTAAGCATTTACCAGCCCTCCTTTAGTGAAAAAAATGCTTTTGTTTTGTCTCCAAAACAGAAAATGAAATAGCAAAAAGAACGGCATAGTGCTTCTAGCTATGTTTAATAAAGCATACAGATGAATATGAATGTAGGACTAGGTAGAAAGCCTACACTCAGTTTGCTTAAGATTCAGGAAACTACTTGCTCAGCAATTCAGATACTTATATGTCAACCTCGATTTACACTAAAACTTTTAAGTACCTTAGAGTCATTAATATTTAACATCACTTTTTTCACACATATGTAATTATGTTTAAATGCTGCATTCTGTGCTAAGGTACAACATGAAAAGAATTATAAATATGTGTTAATCAGGGTTCATAATTTGATCATGTTATTTTTGTTTTATTTTGTTTATTTTTACAAAAATGAGCCACTGTGGTCTTGAAACAATGCTATGTAGCTGCCATGAGAAGCAAATATATTTGCCAATGTTGCAGGTATCTTCATCTGTATTCAAGTCTGGCTTCAAACTGTGAGCTCCCATATAGTGTATTTCTTACCTAGTACCTCTCATTATGTTTCCTTACACCAAAGTAGAACCTAAGGTCATGCTGTTCATATATGAGCAGGGATTTTCACAAGCATTAGAAGCATGCTGACCTGAGGAGAACACAATCAGTTTCCAAGAAAAAAAACAAACACAGAATATAACAAGATCAAATCAAACTCATTTTTCAATACAGGGATCTGCTGCCATAATTAAGTCCTTTCAGTGGATATAAAACACACTTTGCAGCTGATATCTACTCACCAAATCAACCTTAAATCAGAGAAGGTGTTAGGAAGACAACCCAACATCTGTTGTGTTAACTTCACTTCCAAACTCATAAGAAGCCAATTTGATGGGATTTGATGATTTCAGTAGAAAACAAGCCGGATCCTCAGAGATCCTTTCCTGAAATCCATCCACTTATTATCAGACATCCTCTGTTTAGAACCCATAAACATATTCACATTTTGTCTCATTAGAACCGTCAGCGTATTTCATTGGGATTTTATGTGATGGGGGGGAAAAAATGCTGGAGGTTGGGAAATTTAGGTGATTTAGCAGAAAACAAAAAGCAGTAAAGCAAAGAACTGTACAGTTCTCAAAGCAGAACACAATAGAAGCTTGCAACTAATAAATATATGCAATAATCAAAAACAACACCCATCATACCTAATAGAATGTGAGCAGGATGAACTGAAAAAAATAGATATGAAACTTGCATGCCACATTTGTGAATGAAAAACAGTAAGAGACTATTTACAGGAAAAAAAGCAAAAAAACAGTTCAACTAATGGCAGAGATGTAAACTACTTCTGGGGCATGTTTGGAGAAGTAGGGCCTAATGGTTAGCTGCCAGAAGGAGAGATCTGTGACAGTGCCTATGGTGCAGCAGTCTTTCAGCGAATGAGTTCTCAGCTCTGAACAGCCTTATAAATGAGGTAGGAAACATTGTCCAACATCAGATACTCATTCGGTCTCCACCTACACTGGGTCTCGGGAGCATCCATGGCCTTCTAGTTTAGCTTATTTAATTTCTTTCTCTCACCTGTAGAAAAGCTGCTGCTCCAACTAACTACAACAAAGAATACATTGAAAATCCCCCAAGAGCTTTGAACTGCTTTCAGCTCCAGGAAAATGCAAAATGTTAACATATATTTTCAACACTGTTTAAAAGCAAAATTTCGGAATATGCTTTTCCTTAGCTCAATCTGAAAATGTGTATTCAAACCAGATATAAATCTATTTTCTTAATAAAAAAAAAAAATTACCCTTTCAGTACAGCTGTATTGCACAGAATTAAAGATATACAAAAAATGAGTGCAGTATAGGATCACTGAAAATATGAAAACCTCTACATTAAGATATGAAAGATCTATAAAAAAAAAAAAGAGGTAAAAAGCAAATAGAACATAAAAGTGCAAAGTGACAAATGTTTGTAAGAACCATTGTAAGAACACATTATCAACCTCAGGAAAACGCAAAATGTTTGAGTTATTTTCAACACTGTCTCAAACAACATTTTGGAACATGCTCTTCCTGAGCTCAACCTGATATCTTTTCAAACAAGAGATAAAGGTATTTTCTTCAAAAATAGAAGAAAAATGTGCCTCTCGAGTACAGCGGTATTGCACAGAATTGAATGCAGACAAAAATTATTACAAAAACGAGAGAACACTTTTTAAAAAGAGGTAAGTAAATGGAACCTAAAAGTGCAAAGTCACAGTCTTTAGCCACATATCTGCAGTGGTGTCAAAAGTACACACATTTGTTACTTAAGTAGAAGTATTGATACGGCAGTTTAAAAATACTCTGGTAAAAGTGGAAGTATCAACTTGACCTCTTTGCTCAAGTAAAAGTGAAAAAGTATGTGCTCCAAAAACGACTTCATGTATAAAGGTATAAAGTAACATTTAAAAAAAACAGCCAGATGCCACTATATGAATTGAAAGCTCAAGTTTTCAGCTATTTCAAAAAATTCTTTGAGATAGGGCCAAGGATGAGGGAGGTCTTGTTGGTCTTCATCTCCCGATACGCTCTCACCTGTGTACGACCTTTCAGACATTTCAACAGAGATGGCAAAAGTACTCACTTTCCGTACTTGAGTAAAAGTACAGATACTTGTGTTAAAAAATACTCTGGTAAAAGTGGAAGTACTCATTAAACTTCTTTACTCAAGTAAAAGTAACAAAGTACAGGCTTGTAAATTTACTTAAAGTATAAAAGTAAAAGTAGAAACCACTTTTTTCATGCCGTTGCCTACATTTTAAATGGATGTCTGCCAATAGGACTAGATCTCCGTTGTGTTCATTTTCAATCATCTCGTCGTCCATGCTACTATGCTAACACCACCGCCACCAAGCTGCAATGATTTGCCGCGAATGAATACCGCCGAATCTGTCGTTTCATCTTGTAGTGGTGCGTCAAATGCAATGTAGATTCCCATCCAATTAGATTGAACTTGGTATTGATGACGTGAAAAATAATAACGGTAACTCCATTGAAATGATTCAAAACTAAAGTAACGAGCCAATTTTTTAAAATGTAAGGAGTAGAAATAAAAAGTCACCATAAAAATAAGTAGTAAAGTAAAGTAAAAATATCAGAAAAATCTACTTGAGTACAGTAACGAAGTATTTGTACTTCGTTACTTCCCATCTCTGCATTTCAACATCTTTTTCTGAATCCGACATTGTAGCATGGCATAGACAATTCGCGTTTGAAGTTTGAAGAAGACCTGCTTGCCTCTGATGATTTCCTTTAGCTAACCAATGAGTGTTTGCGTTTTATATATATATATATATTTTTTTTTTTATTATAATCTGTTACTTTAAACAGAATTTAACACTGAAATAAAATGAGGTATTTATCCATTCATGTTATACATTGAATTTTGAAAAAAAAAAAAGAAATTGCCAAAAAATTGCATCCCGTGCTATCTCAGAGGAGTTGACACTTGTATGACTGTATTCCTGTATATCCAAAGGACAAGTTTTGCCCTATAAAACAATGACAGCATAATTGTCGCTGTATGATCTGAAGCTTTATTTGGAGCTTTTAAACAGTCTTTTGAAAAACTGATAATTTGCTGCTGTAGTATTATAGACTTTTTAGAATAAAAAGCTAGCAGATGTTCATAGTCAAAAAATAACAGAAATACGACTATAGAGCATTCAGTATTTTAAGAAAGAACACACTGTTCCTGAATAAATACATTACTGTGTGAGTTAAGTTCTGTTCAGTTTATGTTTCTTTCCTTGTAAGTATGAAATGTCCCATGCTCCTGAATGCACCATAGCAACCAGACGCTCGCGAATGCATCACACTGGTCTGTGTGATGCATTTGCTTAAGACAAAGCTTTGCAGTTTCAAAACTCACGTTTTCTATCACTGTTTATTGTTGTGTGTGAATAACAAAAGACTGCAACAAATAAATCAGCCGTACCTCGGACAACATCTTTGGATTTAATGTTGTTCATAACACCCTAATGGGGATGCATATCTCGGCAGGCATGCACTTTTCAGCATAACGGACCACGGTCCGCTAATCAATGACTTCTGCAGTAAACCGAAGCCAAGAGTAACCATTAATGATTGTTTTAAAAATGTAAGGAATAGAAAGTACAGATACTTGTATGAAAATGTAATGAGTAGAAGTGAGAAGTAGGAGGAAAAATAAGTAATGGAGTCTAGATACCTAAAAAGTGTACTTAGGTACAGTAAGAAAGTAAGTATTTGTACTTTGTTACTTGACACCTCTGATTATCTGGGCTATTGTGAATGGTAAACTGGGCTCAATCTTCCTTGTGTGAACATAAGAACAGGCATATTCAAAAGGGACCAAAAATAAAAACAGCTTAATTTGAAATTTCGTTTTTCTAGAAAAAAAAAACTAAATAGTCCTTCCTATGAAGCGCAAAAATGAGGATTAAGAAAGTTCTTCCTTGAGCTCTTTGCGGTTAAGTTATACTGTTGTACTAATGTACGAGAGAAAGATTATTCTGGATGAAAAATAGCATCTCAGCATTAACGCAATGTATACAATTCCTCTTGTCATCAATGACATGGGAAACAGCACTAAACAGCCGCTCTCTGTCTACACTTGTGCAGGGCGCAGTTAGGTACTTGTGCGCAACACTGGCCAGAGCAGGGAAGCAGTTGGGTTGGAATTCCACTACATCAATGAGCATGCTGTCTTTAGGATGGCGATCTCTGCCAAGTATGTCTACACCTGAAAATAATTAAAAGTAAAAAAAAGATTTCCATTAACCGTCAAAGCACACCCAAATATTAATTTTATATCAAACTATTTATATTTATTAGTTTATATAACAAAATATAGAATTCTGTAAACGTTCAAAGCACACCCAAATGTTCACTTTACATTTACTAGAAGTAAATAATATGAATAATTATTTCCATTTTTACTTATTTATAAATTTTTAACTCACTTGTGAAGCATTTACACCCGCTGCAGCTTGCTGTACATATTTTTCTGCAAGGATTTGTTGGCACATGTCCTGCAGACTCTCATTTCGGGCCTTCTTTGTGGTGGGTTCAAATCCTCCTGGCTTGGGTCACCTGCACTGGCACCAGCCTCTTGCTGTTGATCAGTAACCCCCCCCAGCCATTTCATCCACAACACACAGCACAGTCCTAGCATCTCCCTCCTTGCAAGAATCAAAGTAACTAGGCACACCACTCTGACTAGCCCTCAAACAAAAAAAATAAATAAAAATTAAAAAAAAAATAAACTTCCCTACAGTATGTCACAGATCAAAATCTAAAAAGAAATTATCACAAAGCAACGTCATGAGTAACGAGAAAATTATTTGATATATAATTAGGTTGGCTGGCAAAAGTCCCATTGTAAATCTAGATGAGTTACACAGAACCACGGTAAAGTGAGAAAAGCAACTGGGCAGACACTTATTATCTATATGCTTCACAAATTTGGTTATCATTGAACAGAAAGCCATTGTTGCAAGAAACACATACAAAATCCTCTTTGCCATTTGATACAAACATATGACATCGAAGAGCAAATATGCCCTTGTTAAAGAAAATACCCAGAATTGACTGTCTGGCATAGAAACTGCTACGAATGGCAGAACCCTAAATGCCTGGAAGACCCATTCTCTATGTAGAGAATGGAAATGGTACTGAAAGAAAACGTTATTTGAGAAAAGTTTATATAGACATACCATGGACAACATTGCATTTGTCAAATATAATTTCTGATTTCAACTTCAAGTTGTTGAGGTGATTTGAAAAAAAAAAAAGTGTTCTGTTAACAACAGAGAGTGCTTTAACAGATAAAATGAGTTTTTCGTCAGTGCTAGGAGGAAATTGTGAGATAAAATGTCAAATGTGTCTTATCAGTGAAACACATGTACATGTATCAACCATTAATTTAGCTCGTAATTATCACTAACCTTTTGGGCAACTCAGATCAATTTACTTAATTAGCACAAATTAAAGGAATGGTGATGAGATAGAAATGTTTAACTTCTTTGTGAGCTTACAGACAACATCAAAATGTTAACCTGGAGAGGTGAAAATAGAAAAAAAAACAGGTGAAGCACATTTCTAACACAAAAACCTGTCTGCCAAGTGAAACAAAGGAAGCATGACATGTTTGTTTTGCTTTTGTTCTGATAATGCCTGACAAACAGCTTCCTTCCTCTTCTGCTTGGAGGCTAAATAACATTTAAATGAAAGCAATGTTTGGAAAAGCTAAAGATGTCTTGATGAATATTTTAAAAGTGTTGTAGCCCCAGCAACTATTTACAGAGACGTATTCAAAGTGAAAAAAAGAGATAGGGAATGTAAGGAGGAGGGGATTTGTGATGCTCATGGTGCAGTTAAGGCGTACCACTTGTCAGCCTTACATTCGGTTGATTTCCTCAGCGTTAATCTTTGAAAGACAGATCTGGGATTAGAGAATCAGGGCGGTATCACCGGGTAATCCAGCTTGTGTCTCACTGACTGAGGTCAAGCATGTCAGTGTCTGCTGCTAAATTCCCCCTCCCCCCGCCGACAGCAAGCCACAGATCACTACAAGGAGTCTGGTGGGATAAGCCTCTCACCTATCCTGACAAGCAGTGTTTGTAAGTCATGACACTGACACATGCCTTACAGCTCGGGCCACCTGTCGATATACAGCTTTCTTTGACCTCTATATGCTGCATATTCGCTACTGTTACATTTCTAGCCAAATGCTGGGTAATTATTTTAGCATAAATGTAGGTTTAAGTCCCAAAGGTCATTTAAATGTAAAAACCAGTAATATGAAAACTATGTTTTGAGGCCAAACAGCTTGGTCTGTGCATGCTGAGATTAAAAAACAAAACAAACAAACCCAACAAAAAACACAAGGCTCTCTTCCCAGCATCAGCAAGATAAAAAGAAATACATTTTAGTCTGGTTCAGGGCTAATGGTGTCCCTGTATTGTCTCCCAAGAAATTTAGCACTTCAGATATTCCACTTACAGACCAAATCCTCTCTACAAAGAGTGTCCAGATAAGGATCGGTGAATTACAGTATCTTGATGGTGAATTCCCCTCGCAGTTGCCTTTACACTCAGCCAAATCAATACTTTCAGTCCTGCACAATTGTATGGAGTGCAGATGCCAAGCAGCACGCTGACCTGAGGAGACACAGTCCCTTACCTCCCAGGTCAATATGGCTGAAATTACAGCTGAAATAAATCCTTTCTTAAGGTCATAACAGCAGCTCTGGGAAAACTTGTTTTCAAGCAATAATGTGCAGCTGTACGTTTAACAATGTACTATGTTTTAAATGACAAATAAAGACATTGTTTTTAAAAATGCATTTCATTTTTGTTTTGTTTATCTCTTCATAAAATATATCATTAAGTAGACGGAAAAATTATGTCTAAAATGATTTCCCATCATTTAAGATTACCTAAATGCATGTCTTATAGCCTTATCTAATAGGAGAACATTTAAAAACAGGTTTTCCTCAAACCACTATAAAATAAATTACCATTTTCTAAAACTGTAAAATATACAGAAACTCATATCATTATTATGAACAAGATGCACCAACTTCTTGCATATTGCATTTTTCATAATATTAAGCAATATTAGCTAACCAACCTTCCGACCATCAAGCATTATACCTTAGTAATCTTACACTGGATTTCAACCTACAGTAACCAAGAAACCAGCTGACCAACCATCCACTATCAAACACATCTTATGTAAAAGCCGTGGCCTATAACCATGGAAGTAAATGTACATATACATTTTAAGCCCCCCAGTTATCTGTAAAACAAATGATCCATCATTATTTAAACAAACCACCTGACCTACAATATAAACTGATCCAATAAAAGCCAAAAATCCACAAGTAACAATTAAATCCCTTATCTGTATTCCCAAAAAAGTGGTTGCAGTGTTGGCCTAGTGGGTTAGAGCAGTGCGCTTGTGTCTCTGAGAAGGTTACAGGTCTGGAGTAGTGTGGAGCTCCGGGTTTCATAGAGTAGCCCAACAAAAGCCTTATTATGGCTTAGAAAACATGCCCACGCCTCTGTACCGGGGAGTCGTTTGGGTCATTATTGGCCAGGCTTGCAGGAGTGAAATTTGGACCACCAGCATGATGATGATGAGGATGGAGGTGATAGTGGGAAGGAATCAACTCTAACGCTGCGTTATAGGTGTTTGAGAGCTGAAACCTCAGTCGACCTCCTCTGTTTAAGGTTGTTTTTTCTCTCTTAAAGTAAATGGCTTCCTTCCAATCACTCTTTTTTGTCCAAATTGTGAACATTCTGTTTCCCTTATATTTAAGTCTGAGTAATTCAACAACCAATATTTACAAACCAATCCACAAGTTGATTTGTTGTATAGCTGATATCTACTCTGTAATCAACCACTAAACATATAGTTTGCTGGCTTTAATATGAAATTTAAACTAATCCTAAAACCAACAAACAGACAATCCAGGAAATCAGGTTGTTATTTATTTTTTATTTTGTTAACATCTTACTGATGACTCAGTATCCATCTGAAGCAACATGTACTGGTCTTAACTATGCACTAGGGCTGAAACAATTAATCAGATTATCCATGATTAATCAATTATTGAAATATTCTTCAACAGATCTAGTAATTGATTAATCATAAACTGGAGCGCGGAGAATCTAAAACATAACTTTAGCTGACCCATCTTGAGCAGCAGCTATACCAAAATTGTAAAAAAAATAATAATAATCTGTAAACATTTTGTATTTAATATAAAAAAAACTTTTTCATCTGTCAATATGCTCTATCAAGAACTCCTCAAGCGACCTTCACCAGTTTCACCTGGTTTGATTTCCTAAAAAGTCTTCTTTGAGGAACCTTAGGCTATCAGATTATTAATTGTTAAAATTATCGAAAAAATTATCAACAGATAAATCAATTTGCAAAAAAATCATTAGTTGCAGCCCTGCTATCCACACTAATATGTAAAACTAAGTCTTCTGACCCAAAGAATGACTAGCTTGCTATTTAAAATAGCTTTATCTCAAGATGCATACAGGTTCAGGGATTTATTATTGTAAAGTTTTTAAAATCTGTGTTTAAATCAACATTTTTTGGTTTGCTTGTTTTTATTAGCAGTTCATATTATATATGAATATATGTATGTATATGTATTTATATGTACATAGTTTAAATGTTTTATTCTATTTTATGAATCTCTGTAGTCCAGCGAACACTTATTCTGTATTTTTAAATCAGTTTTGAGGAGTTATAGCTGTTTTTATTTATTTTTATATTTGTATTTTACATTGTAGCATGCTTACTGTTGTGTTTTTTTAGGAAGACAATTTTAAGATCTGTCCAGGGACAAGATATGAAAAATAGCCTTTTGGCTAATTATGGTGCATTTGCAGGAATGCTTTTTAATGTACACTGTCCCTGTCAAATAAATAAATAAATAACTTAAATTAAACAATGGAGAAGATTAATGTTAGATAATATGTTTAATCTGTAGCAAAGTGATAAGTGCTTTGAGAAAGCACTTTGTTAGTAGGAAAAATGAAATTCAGCTAAAGAACAGGTGTAACACTAACTGTTCACCCTATTGCTCCACCACCACAACAATGCAAAGAGAAGTAATTGCTCTGGGTGATTTTGAATCAAATGTGTTAATTCAGCCAGAGCAAAGCAAGGGCAACATCTTCTTCTTTTACCTTGTTAGCCTGCGTAATATGCAGTGAAATCCTCATGTCAAGAACAGAAGCATAGAGTTCAGTCTATAATTACTCTCACTGATGAAGATCTTTAAATTCTATATGGGCAGTAGGTTTCACACTGTATTGCAAAAAAAAAAAAAAGCAACTTTACATCAATATAGACTAAAAAGATACAAATCAAGAAAAAAGATACAGATAATTCATTTGCAGCCGCATACATAGAGTAGCCGAAATTCATGCTGTCGGAAGGTCTTATGTTCTGACAAAAATAAGTTGTTTAGCTGTAATGAGGAAAAACATACCGAGTTATCAAAGTAAGGCACTGACACCTAAGAACAATTTACTAGCTGTCAAGCATTTTGTAAGCATCATGTTCCGGGTCAGTGTTCATGCCAATGCTACCAGTGCCTTGCAAAAAGTTGACAGAACTATCAAAATTGAGAAGATCCATGTAATGATGCTCAGATGTAGGTCCCAGTATTCAGGAGAAAAACAGTGGGAAAGTTTCAAAAAGTATATAAACAGAAAGAAAACTTAAATGGGACACAGAGCCGTGGATCTGCCGCGGCTACAGGGGGAGACGGAGGGACCGCCCATCACTGACACTCTGAATAGGGAGAAACACAGGTAAGTGACCCTGATAATCTGAAGGGAGATGATAATCTGTGTGAGTCAGTTACCTGGTGTAACAGTTCAGACCCTTTCTGAGGGAGGAGGGAGCCAGTCAATGCACTGCCAAAGAGATGCGGCGCAGATCTGCCCAGGGTGTCCCTGATGCAGCAGCCTCCGATTAACAGGCAGGAGTCTGAGCCAGGTCAGAGAAAACAGATCAAAACAGCACATTTTTGAAATCCAGGAGTCTGTAGCAGGGGATCCGATCAGAACCGGAACAGGCAAATCCAGGGTTTGAAAAGTCCAGAGAGTTAAGGCAGCTTCAGGATTCCAAGACTCTAACAGAGAGGGTTAGGGCAGACACATTCGGATGCAGATAGGCAGGATCAGTAGTTGAGAGGCAGAGACAAGAAATGGTACCAGAAGAACTGCGGAACTTTAAACTAGAACCCTCCCGCCGAGCCAAAACTGTGAGCCAGGACACAATCAGGAAACACCAAGACACAACAAAAACCAACTCTAACGCTGGCCTCTGAGGACGGGAACATGAACCATGGAAATAAGTCATGTTCTCTGACTGAAACTGCAAATCAAATAAGCAAACAAACATACAATGTTTGATCATGACAAGACACACCATTTAACAACTTCCCCTAATTTTGGGTAGAAACAGATTGACACATGGATATAAATGGGTGTTGCAGCAGGACACTGAATCCTAACAAACAATATATTGTCAAAAATGTTGCAGTGTAAGGAAATTAACAAACTGAAATTCTTCTATCAATTTTGCCATGAACAACAATTAAATATTCTCCTAAGTTTATTTGGGAAGCTTTTTGGTTCCATTTGATTTCTCTGCAACACACTAAAAGCAAAAAAAACAAATATTAGTGGGTTGCATATGTATGTATCTGATGCATATGTATGTATCTGAATATATATGTACACTTTTCATGCTCTGTGGTTTGCTGAAAACACATAGATGGTTCAAATGTGTAAACCAGGGATGTTAGTTTTTAAGAGTTATTAAATTAGTTTTACAGTCGTTTCTTAAGATGAAAGGTGGAAAGTTCTTATACAGTGTATGAAGAAATTTAAAACATTTTTAAAACATTTCCCCTATTATAATAGATTACTCTTTTTCCAGCTAGCAATCCAGCCCTTAATGCAAAATCGGCTGAGAGATTTGATGCATAGGGTCAAAAACAGACCCCCTCATCAATACAGTCCCAAGGGTACTGTCCCACTGCAAAAATTGAAATAGGCCTTTTCAAGGAGAGTTTGCCCGGCCTGGAGCTTCAGTTTAACATTCTTAGCAGTGAGGCAGCCCAATATATCTTACAAATGTAAATTAACAACCTGGATTTTGATTCTCTGGGAACCTGCCTGGATACTCCAGAGGGGCTTTAGTCCAATTGACTTACATTTCTCCCACTTGTGCTGCCAAAACTCAAAGGGTTTTGCTTGATTCAAAAAATTCTAAAGGAAGGCCTCTGCTTTTGCACTGTCAGTCCCAGTGATCTCCGGGAAGAGTGGCCCTGAAGAGATAAGGCAGCTGGACAATGAGCTTGTCCACCAGGAAAGGAGAGATCCTCCATCACTGGCCCCAGGGTTACTAAAGTGTCACTAGCTCTGTTGGTGTGCTGTGCTGAAGAAGCACCACATCCTCAATGGCACTTGGCAGCTACAGAAGACCTCCTGGCTCAGTTATTGCAGCTCACAGCACAGACTGCAAGGTCAGATTTTAAACCTAAGAAAAAAAAGTAAATAAGTTTGACAACAAACCTTCCATTACACACCAGGGTACCATAGTGTGCAACACCTGATACCAGGCAAATGAGAGTAGCAGTATCAGTCCTGTCTAAATGGCAAATCTGGACTTGTCTGACACTACAGTCGAAGCAGAGGAAAGAGACTAAAAGCAGCATAACAGATGTTTACTTGTATCGCGCCAAGAGGCAAAACATTACGAAATACAACTGTAAAATTTTAAAGTAGAGTGAGTTAAATCAATAGATTTATTTCACATATTTTACTTTAGTTACATAACAGGTATTGTGAAAAAAAAAACTGGCGTGTGGTAGATACCTAGTTAAATAGCCAACAAACACAGATAAGGTACCTGACACATGCATTTTAGTTGATTGTTTTAATTTATTCATTTGGGTTTAAAGTACAAATTGTACATTTAATAGCAACTCTAGTTCTAGTTGGATAAGATAAAGAAAACAACTAAGGCCGTGAGCAAACACACTTTCAAATAAACATTTAAAGAGGTTTGCATGTAAAAATTTATTTAGGCCAAAAACCAATATGTACTTGAATAAATAACTATATATATAACTGAGTGAATGAATTGATGTATATATAATTAAATTAGTAACTAGGTCAATATCTAAATAATTAAATAAAATGAGCTTGTATCTAAATAAATTAGTAAGAAATTATTAAGTTAGTAAGGAAATAAGAAATACATAAGTTAATGATTAATCAACCAAAAAATAAGAAACCAAAATACTAGATAAATAACTTAGAGGTTAAGTAAGTAAATACTTTAGTAATTTAAAAATGAAACTAGAATTTTACCCAAAGTACAGTGTGTTGGTGAGAGAAAAAGAGAGTCTGAGAACGATGTAGAAAAACGATGTTCTCAACCTCAAAAGCATTGTTTCATATTCCTCGATTGTTGACACTTTAAATACTAAATTATGCATCTGGGAGTCCCCTCAAACTTAATAAATTTTTATATTAATAGCTCCACACTTTTTTTGTGAATCATCTTCTTGCTCTCCCATTTAATCATGTTTTGAGATTTCTGTGGATGTCATGCACTAATTAGCTTCTGTATTACTGTACAGCAGTAAAAGACTGACTTCAAAATAATAATATGGCTCTACATCCTGTATTAGGTGTTTTATAGGGTCGTGGTCTTAAAAGAAGGTTGAGAGGAATTTTTGCAATTTTTTTTTATTAGTGGTGTGGGATTTCACATTGTTTTTGGGATGGAACATCTGACAACCTTGGTAGTGAAGGGCAGCTGAAGTTGCTAGCAGTACCTTGAAGAATATAGTAGATCATTTGTTTCAACAGCGGTTGGGGATTGAATTGAAAATTATAGTTATACTATCTGTGCTAGGGGCGTTTCAAGCCATATTTTCCAGCGCTTTGCCTTGTAACGGTGCTACTGCTGTCTTATTAGTTGTAACCCTCCAGTCTGACTCTTAAGGCTGGAGGTCTGCTCTGGATGATTCTAACTTGTAAGGTGTGGTACTTGAAGTCGCTGCTGATTCAACCACAAAAACTAATTCTAGACTAGATGTTCTGGAACAATGATCAATGTTCCCATCCATCTCCATTATAGAATGCTAAACTGGCTCCAACAGGGTTCTCCCTCTGACGTCAGCACAAAGACACAAAGCTGTTAATCAGAGCGCTGCTGTTATGCTACTATTTGTGCTAAAATAAGCCTGTTTGATTTATAATAACTTAGAATCACATGGCATTTCTTCTCCATGATTTTAATTCAAAATTAGATTAAATCAATATCGTGTCATCAGCACTTTTGAGGGGAAAATTTGAGGGGAAAGAAAAGACAGGAAATAGTTGTAAAAGCATGTTAAAGATGCTTACTGTTAATTTATCATTACTTCACAGAAATAATTAACGATAATCAACATAAGTTAATTTTTGGGTAAAGATCTTTGAACCTTAAGAGCAAAAAAATAGATATCTATTAATTTCCTTTCTGACATGATACAAATGCTGCTGCATATCTATAATATATTGAAAAAACTTCTGTGAGATTCACAACAATGCATTAGGGTTTGAAGAAAAACATACATTCATGAAAACATGGCCATTAGCAGAGGACATGTTTGGAACATAGAAAAAAGTCAGTAAACTATCACAGAGAGGCTACTTTTCATTTAAACAGTGTGCTTCTAAATGTATTTATTGTGTAGAACTGAAATAAATCAATATGAAGAAAACATCAAGCCTTTATTGTATCTAAGCTGTGGGCAAATCTTCTCTGAGGTGCAACCATCCCTCCTTCTGCCAGGAGGAGGGGCAGGTGTTGAAAAAAAGTGTCGCCCGGTGCTTAAATCACACCAGATGGTTCGAGAAGCGACACAAGAAGTAGGTAATCTGGATTTATAGCCTCTGACATATGCTGAGCGCAGGGGCATCTGTTGTGATGGGGTGGCAGCTATTTTAATGAAGGCAGGAACTCAGTGCTAGTGGACGGATAGTGGACGGAAAGCTGAACCCCGAACGCCGTCTGGCATCAAGGTTGCAGAAAGCAGCCCAGTATTTGGCCTTGCAGTCAGAAAGTGGCTTTGAATCATACGTCTGAAAAGGCTTAAAATACACAGCATTTTATCTTTCTGACTCCTTATTTGTTTGGAAACCTAAATATTAGGTAACACCGTTTCAAATCCCCTATATGATCTTCTTTACTATGTACATCTATGTCAACATGGGTTGTAAGGTTTAATCTGATAATCGTCAAAAGGCTGCAGTACAGTAAACTAAACAAAATATTAAAATAACTGATTTCTGTTAAAAGTCCAGTTCTGTGAAATAAGAAAAAACATATAAAGCGCAGTGTTTTTTTTTTTACCATTTAGATAACTTATTTAAACATTAATTGAATGGATCAAATAAAAAAACATGATAAAGTGTTTATTACTGCTTAGTAACAATGTAAAAATTAGTAAATGCATATTAATTGTTTTCAGTTGTATTGCTTATGAATAAAACTTAGACATTATCCCCTGAGTAAGAAAATAATAAATATAACTTATTTTATCTGATAATAACTTACCATGTAATTCATTATATAAATTTGAAATATGAATTTAGAATATTTCCCTTTTTTAATTTGCATCATGGAATATTTTAAACTGTCACTGTAGCTAACAAATAAATTAAACCCTTTTTTGAAAAGTGTAACCTGGGCTATTTTTTGTGTAAAACATTTAAATTATTATTTAATAAGCCATTAATCTCTGGAATTTAGCCTCCATATTAAAAATCTGTTCTTCAACAGTAGTAAAAGTGTATTACTGTGTTATTTCTTTTGGACTCTTGGCCTTCCAAAATCTTATTTTTCTGCTAAAATACTGCTCTGTTTTTTTCTCTCTCTAAAATAAACATAAGTAAAACCTCAAAATCTTTATATGATTCTGCAGTTTTTTTGTTACCATTTTCTCTGTTCTCAGCTCAGTCCCAGGTCTTGATATACAGCCTAGTTAAAGAGAAGCAGCTGCTTCAGCAACCTTCCTCTGCAGCACAAAGACAGGTTCTGCTACAGGAGCCTGCTGAGCTGATTTATTCCTCTGCGTGCTCTGATACTTATTTCATTTTACAAAGTTGCAGTTTAGTTTGGCAGCTATAACACGTTACGGCCATATACAGATGATGGAGGAGAATTAAGCCATGTCAAACTAACGAAAGTATAAAAAAAAAGAATGTGCATGCAGAATGATTCTAGGGACGATGACAGCTACACTGGTTTTGAAGCTCAATAAACATCATTACTAGGGTTTTTTTTTTTTTTTTACTAACGCTCTTTTGGAAGGGGAAGCTAGACCCATCAATTAGACAACACTTTTAATTTCACATGTACAGTCTGGAAATCATCTGAACTATGCTTAAAGCATAAGCTTTAACATTAATTACTTTTTAAATGCCTGAATCACAAACGGATTCGGCTGCTTTCCTGCCCCCTCATAGGAGAAAGCAACAACAACAGCAGCATCAGTCATTTGTTGCGCAACTGTTTGATTCGGAACAGCGGTACCTCAGTCAGAACAAAGACAAATCCTCATTAGCAATCTGAGCTCTAAACCAGAGTGAAAGTCATTTCCCACATCGACATTGAAAGCTGTGCTGGGTCCAGCCTGGTAGGTAAACAGAGCAAAATATCTTTTCTTTTTTCTCTTTCCAGCAACAAAATCCATGAAATTTAGCACATTGTGACATAACTGTTCCTTTATATTCCCTGGGTAATAACTAATTAAATCAGCTCATGCACTTGATAATATCCTCTGCTGCATTGGCATATTACAAGTGCAAACAAGAACTGACACAAGAAATTGAAAAAAGAAAATGAGGAGCATGATGATACACCTGCCAATGCTCATACCCTGCATTCAAATCAACTTTTCAATGTGTTTTCAATGAGGTTTAGCGCTCTTATTTGCATGCTATTATTACCATAACAGTAAACAACATGTATTGCTTCTCTAACTCTATTTCACATAAATGTTCTATATATAACTATCCGTTACAGTCTGTCTGCATGTGTAGAATTTCACCAGGTAGGCTATCTGTCCTTAAGCTGCTTCGACGCTGCTTCTGCTCCTGCAATTATTTTATCTTGGTCTATCTATAAAACATTTTTATCTCAACTCTTCTCATTTCCTTGAAGTATCTGTTGCTAATTTGTTTCCCCATTTTGTACAGCGTGTTTGCACTGGGATGAAGGGACATTGTGCCAAGTTTAAATAGAGGTTTACTGCTTAGTACATAGATCACAGTGTCACTCAAACTGAATTAATCTGGAATGTAAATAGATTTTTTTGGTAAAACTGCATATCTTTTAAGTGTCGTGACCAGACTTATTACAGAACAAACATAACTTTAAAGTCAAACCAGTGCTACAAAAAAAAACTGATTTACATCTAAACCCTTTCCATTTCAACTGCAGTCTCGAAACATAACTTTCTGAAAATAATTTTTAATAAGTAGCTTGATTTACAAATCGTATGTTGTCTCAGACTCATCTTACCTTATAAAACCAGTTAAAAGCTTCTCAGTTGCATGAACTGTGTTTGAGCAACACCTTAAATGCCTGGAGTGTTGACCTAACATTTATTACTTGTTAGAGATATAGCAGAATTGAGAGATTTGTCAAAAGAGTTCAGCGAAGAGATCAATGCTTTGCACAGGCAAGGGAACTGAAAAAAGGCAAATATTCTGAATGTTCCTAGAGATACAAGTGGAAGCATAGTTTCTAGGTACACAGTTATATATCACTGATTCCCACCTGCATTTTTTCCACTAATTGAAACATCCTTTAAATACATATTAACATGAATTCAACAAACTGTAGTAAACAGATAAATGGAGGCATTCGCAACACCTGTCCCATCAATGAGGGATCAGAATCAGAAATACTTTAATAATCCCAGGGTGAAATTACTTTCGTTAATGACTCTATCTGTAATAGAGTGACTATAGGACCAGTTTGTTACAACACAATTTCATACAATATATATAATTAAGGGATTCCCGCTCCAATCTCGCCATCAGTTTGGGGGTTCTTGGCCTGGAAAACATTGAAAACCCCTGGTAAACCATTGACTGAATACCAAAAACCTATAATAAGACTTTACAGTGGCAAGACTCTTCACTTGCCACTGTAAGGTACATTCTGAGCCTTGTTACCTAATCATCCACTGATGTTTTATATATAGAGCTTCCTGCCTTCCATTCTGCGCCCATTAAACCATGCGGTACCTACAGTTGAATATGACTTCTGATAAAGGTCATTGTTTTCCACTCACTGTGATTCAACTAATTTTTATTTCCTCTGAGTAAGCTGAGGAACTCATCTCCCAATTTTACCTTAGAAAAAACTCCATCTTCAAGACAAAATCCTCTGGACTTAAACCTTAACGATGACACAGGTAGAACCTCCTCTCACACCACTCTTCAGCTAGCCTTCAACTCTTACCTACCACCACCCTCTTGATCTCAACACTCAAGCATTACTCCTCCTAACCCCACCCCTGGATTAGGATCAACACCATTTCACTCCTCTGTCAAATAAAACACAATCTGTCGATCTCATATAGCGTCACATATACTTCTGCCTGGGCCATCTCTTAACCTCTAACCTTCTCTGCAGTGGGCTGCAGCCACCTCTGCCTCAGAAACCACCCACCTCCAACCAACTCCATTATATTAAATAAACTCTGTTCAGTATGTCTGGTCTCTTGAGCTTTCTCTGTGTTTTAGTCAGGATGCTGCTTTGTCATTCACAGATTTATCAAAAATATCAATATTGATGAGCCTACAATTCATCTGTGAAAATTCAAAACAAGCTGATGTAGATTGAGAGGTAATTACAAAAAACTGCTGAAGGGGCGTCCAAATCTTGTCTCACAACTATTTGACAAATGCGTGGGAAAAACAGCGACAACTCCCCCTGCTACAAAAGCTTGTTCAGGTATTTAGCGACTTAAAATAATTGCATTTTGTATGTACAAACAAAATATCTACATATTGCAAAGGGAGATTAATTAATGGGCTTTAAATTAATTTACTTTGTAACCCCTGATTTACATTTCATCTATCTCTGCTTCTCTGCCACATGGTACGATATTTGCAGTAACTTTGTGACAGAGCCTGTTGGGAATTAATCTACAAAGATCATACTAGACCAAAAGGAAAATAACCAAACACAAAATCCTTAATAAATCACTAAAGACAGAGTGGGTTTCCTTAAAGGCCTTGCTATATTAATACATGTATTAATGTATGCTTCAAGTCAGAAAAAGGTCTGAACTCAAATGACTCACTTGTAGAACTAAATTCAAGTCAAAATCCAGAAAAAGAAAAACAAAACAAAATTCAAAGCAGCCTTAATTGTTGTTTTTTGTCTGTATTCCAGTTGATTTGTTCAGACTTTATTATTTATAAGCTTTTATCACAAGTCGATCCATGGTTTTTGCAGCACCTCCAGCCTTTACAGTGAAAGACTGTGATCAGAGTCCTTCCGATATAAAACAGGACTACCGATATCTATGTATTGTTTTTGGTTGTACTTTTGTCTACTTCATGTTGCTCTATCATGCAAAGCCCAATAAATATTTTAATCTATGTTTGTAACCTGAGGAAAAATGTGCTAGAAGGATAAAAACACTTTTTCAAGCCCTTTAGATTCGGAAAATGGATTGATGAGCACATCTTTTGAAATTTCCCCATCATTTATGGCCATTGAAAACTACAGCACCACACACAGAAACCTCTGAGATTTACAACACATCAGGATTATTGGTAACATTTCTCTTCTCCTACACAGAGTTATGATGCAGTGTAAATTAAAGAAGCAGAGTTCACTCCAAGGGACAACACTTTCCTGCTGATAAGTGATCTGAGGATGACAGGTTGTGAATCTTGAATGATAAATACTGTTGGATCAACCAGTTTTCCCAGCTGTTCCAGCTCAGATTTGGTTTATTGCGTGTAGCATCTAGGGTGACCTAAGCCTTATTTCTACTCACAAAAACTGGCCCCTTGCCTTTAAAGCCATAAACCATAATTTTGCTGGATAAATCTGTCTTGTATTTTGTTAAAATACAATTTAGATGGTCTAGATTAACTCCATTTTTAAAATGTCTGTATGAGTTCTGTATAGTGGGTGCTTTCCTCACTTAGTGCCTGTCTGATGTGGCTGTGGGGGGTGGAGGGGAACAGCGTGTAAAAACCCTGTACTTTGGGTCTCATCTTACATCGACTGAAATTTTTGGATCCCTTCCCGCCACCCATGTCCTGAGCTTCATGGCAGAATCCCACTCCTGCTCCTTCACACTCTTTGAAGTGCAATTAGTGTTGATGAAGATCCAATGCCAGCTGTGTAACTGACAATCAAAGCGGAGCAAAGTCAATTTTGGTTTAATTGGTAAAAAATTAACTGTGGAAGCGGCTTCTCCAGGGCGCTCCGGGTTTTTAAACAGTGACATTTATTACTTTTCTACAAAAGCCTGATTGCCTTAATTGACCGCAGGACAGTCTCTGTCACAAGCATCCAGGGTGACCGCTGTTCATTGAACGCATGAGTTTGTATGCTGAATATAAAAAAGGATGCTGCAATCCTAATATTTGGACAAGAGCTGCACTGTTTTTGACTTATGGTTGACATTACCTTGTAGAGGCGATCAAAGCTGACTTATGACCCCTTTACAAATGCAATGACTAGAATATCAATACATGCAATTAAATCCAGCAAGTTTAACATCTCTTATTATTAGAATAATACTCATTATTAAGTTCCACTGTCACAACTGATCGAACTAGTACTAGATGAACAAGCTTTTTCTTTACAGCCTTTTTTAATATCTTAGTACGGAACATGCAGGGCTGTTAAAATGTATTTTTGTCCCTTATAGATATCAGTGTCATTTTATGTCATTCAGATAAGCAGCTAAATTGAAATGCAGCACTATGTAAGTTTTAACACAAGTATTAGCTTAATGCAAGTAGATTTTTTTAGCTCAATATGCAGCCCTTGACTTGTACCCTTGCTTCATGCAGGCTGCCCTTCTCAAAAACTTGTCTACATAGGATGAGAGGGTCAGATCTCTCACTTAATAAATCTTGTGAGCTAGAGCACAACTTTAGGGCAGTTTAAGCACCCCTTTAACATTACAGCTACTGTAACTAAGTTGAAAGATGGTGATAGGCAACAAATGACGCTTACTATCATGGTTTTTGTTATGTTGTCCTTTACTTTGCTCCATGTTTCCTAGTTTTATTGGTTTAATTCCTATTCTGTTGTAGTTTCTGGATTTATGTTACTTCTCAGGTTTTTCTGTTGTTTTCCTCTGTTGCCCTCTTGTGTGTGCTCCTTTCCCCTTGGCTCCCTCGTTGTCTCCTCACACCTGCTCCTTGTCAGCTCGTTAGCCCTGCCATCGTCTCAGTCAGCTACATATACTTGCTCCTTGTGTTTGGTTTCTCCTGATGTCTCCATGGTTCTGGTTTGCCTTACATTTTTAGTTGGATTCTTGGATTCCTGCCTTTGTTAAACTGTTTCCTTTAAATAAATCTGTAAGAACTCACCTCTGCCTCCCTGCCTCTGCATTTGGGTCCACAAACACCAACCAAGACGTGAAACTTACCTGATCAGACATGCTGTATATGTGGTACTTCAGTGCAGAATTTAATTTAGAGGGGTAACCATGAACTTGCCTTTACTATTGGCTCCATTGGTCCATCCAAATTAGTTAAGTCAAAGCAGGAGTATGTCAGCAGTCGCAATAATAAATACTGTCTGAACAGTGCTGGTATTAAGGAATAAGGTAAGAATAGCTTTCAATAGTTTGATTAGCGTATGGACTTCTCATTAACATTGATCAATCAGATGACTGCAAACATTGCCAGTATACTCTCCCCAAACGTAGATATGAAACATGATATCCACCAGCAGCAAATGTTGCGCATAAGTTGTCATGGCAACATTCAGCTAATGTCTAAATGTATAAAAACCGTATAGACTCGAATATAAGATTAGTTTTTTCATTAAAACTGATGTGAAAGTGTGGGGTCATCTTATAATTGGCATCTAACCAATTATATAAACTAACAGTTGTCTGGAGTTGCTACACAAACGCAACAGCAGAGGGTGCCATTTTTTTGTAAAGCCAGTGACCTCACTGTAGCTTGGGTCATCTTTCTGTCACAACAGACAACAAGTGGCAAGGATGCCACAAATGGAGAGTCGCTGCCTAGAATGGTGTGTATCAAAATCTGTAAGGCAGCAAAGAAATACAGCTGTGGGGTCCATCAGCGTGGTTGAAGATTATTGGTTCAAGCTTGTTTTCCAAGCAGCCACAGGTGACCCATCTTACAAACTATCTGCAAGACAAGCACGCTGCTGAGAAATCTGCGAAAGGGAGAAGATTTCTTTATGTAAGCTATGTTATGTAATTATAAATTTCATCTACCATGACACCACAAATGGTTACCACAATATTATGTTTGCTTCTTGACGATTGCTTGGGTGAATGTGGGTAAAGGGGGTACGCTTTTTGAAAATGTGGCTGCTGTGGTATTTATTTAGCCTATTTCATTTCTAGAGCTAGAGTTTTATATGATACAAACGTGTTCAAAGATGTAATTTAACTTATAATTTAGGTAGCACACACATATCATGAATTGAAGGAGCTATTTTAATCTAGATCAATCTAGATTAATCCCAAAATGAAAATGAAAGTAATCTATGCCTACCCTTAATATATATATATATATATTAAAAATTATTGTTTCAATTTCCACTTCCATTTTTCTAAATTTCTTTTTATGATTACATTTGTCAATTTCGATTCTGTAGGTATATGTCGGTAATGGTTAGGGTCAGGGTAAATTCTGAGATGGGCCATACAAGTGAATGAGATGTCAATTAAAAGGTTCCATACATTAGGAAAACACCTCATTTGTGTCTTTTACAGACATTAAAATGAACTAATTTTGATAAAGTGACTGTGTGAGTCCTGCAAAAAAGAGTGAACCAAGTATCTCCATTTCAGTATAATTGACAATGCCTTGATCCAAACTTGCTTAATGACAGTCGTGTTACCCAAGGGTGGCTTAAATTCATATCAAGATTAGGGAACAATACATTTTTTACATGGTGGCAGGTTTAATAAGAAAGCTACTTACATGTACTGTAAGAAAGAAACTTATCAGAAAACCGATTTTTCTATTAACCCAGGTTAATTAAATTTTGTTTCTTCTAAGTCATTAAAATAGGAATGTGTAAACATTTAATACTTTCACGTAGCACTGTGTTTTTGAATTGGCAAACATTAAAAATAACAATCTCCCGCCAATCTGCCTTTCCTTCACCGGCTCACGTGCAGTTTGCATTTTGCAGGAAGATTACCATTATAGTTGTTTTTTTCTTTTTTCATATTTCTAGAAATGGAACACTTTTATGTGATGGCTGGCGAGACGGCTGGGCCCTCAGAGAGCTTATCATCAGTAGTGTATACAATTCAGTGTAATTTAATGAAACTCATTTTTTCCTTTCCCACTGTTGCAGCTGATGTGCATCATGTTTGACCCAATCTCATGAATAAGCTTGATTGTTTCTTCGGAGGTTGAGGTAGGGACTCTTAGTAGAAAACAAAATGTTCTTTCCTCTCAAACATCCTATTACTTTTCTGTTTCTGCTTGTCAAGAGTTAATGGTTTGGATGAACAACTGAAATGTTCACAAAAAACTAAATTAAAAGAGTGCTTTTGCTTATTAGTTCTAGAGTCAATATATATAAGACATTCTCAAAAGCTATTTTGGCAGCCTCTGTAGTATAGAAATGACAAAAGGCTACAAAAAGTATTAATTCAAATTAACCACTATTAGTCACATTACAAGAAATAATAATAATAATAATTATAATAATAATAATTATTATAATAATAGTAATGTTTTCCTAGCCTTTACAAATACATTCTGAAAAGTGTGGTGCATATCTATATTAAGTGTATCTTAGCTTAGGCTATATGGTAGAATAGGAAAATGACAAAAAAAACAAAAACTCAAGGACTAAATCCTGAACAAGTTATTGGAGAATAGACAAACAAACCAGAATAGGTGGTAAGATGAGATTAGTATCAGTTGTGTAAACAGGAAGGTAGAGTATCTGATGGAGGGTGATTAGTTGACACAGATAGAATTGAAAAAAAAAGAAAGTGAGAAGCCCACAGGAAAATTTCGTTTTTGTTTTTTTTTTGGACATACACTTCTGATCTACTATGAATAATGTATTACACACAGGAATCTTCATTACTTAAAAAACCAAAGAACCAAAACATGATTCTTTCTACTTTGGTCTTTTTTTACTTTATTTCTAAGAAGTTCCCCCTTGGTTACCACTGTTAAGGGGTCAAGGTAGATTTATATTCAAAGGGCTCTGATATATATATAAAAAATAAAATAAAATACAAAGAGAACCTATACATATAAATGTCTTATAATGCCATGTCAATAGGGACCTAAATTTCAAGAATATGTTAACTTAAATGTTGTAAAATTCAAAGGAAACATGTACCATCAGGGTCTTTATCTAAAAATAAATAGTATACAATTATATATTTGCTTTGGATATCATTTAGGGATTACTTTTGGTAGATATTAAAGAAGGCACTGCATCATCTTTTGTGAGCTGGAAGAAATTAAATCCTGATAGTTTGACAGGATTTTTAACCCTTGGCAGAGGATGACCAGCGACATTTAGGAAGAGCCATACTGCTGAGAGCTAACCATCAGTGTGGAGCTTAATGGGAAAACTCTGAGCTAAGCATGGGAAAGATGCACTTCTTCACTAGCATTTCTGCGCTAGCGGAATTGAGCATGCAGTACCGGACCATTCCCATCAGCCGCTGCTGCCAATGTCCATCTGTGGTCATGCAGAATGTGCACCGCTGCATGAACAAACAGAATGCAGCAGAACGGCTGACACTGCTTAGCAAATTACTGCATGATGATGCATTTTAAACATCTGACAGACCACATGCTAACATTTTTATTTAGTCTTGTATCATCAAGAAAAACTCACACCCATGGCTCGTCATGTTTTCTTCAGCAAAGATTCATGTTTACCTCATTAGTTCTCATTATTGTCATGAAAAAAAGGAATGTCAACAAAAATAATTTCATTGTCATTGTTGATGAAAACAACACTGCTTGGCAAAGTTCATACACCCCATACGCCCTTTGCGACGGAACTGGGATTTGAAGCTGGACACCCCAAAATTGGACTTTAATCTCTAGAGCTCTAACCAGGTAGATTTCTTTATCCAGGATCAACATGGCAGAGAAAGGCAGCAGCAGACAACTAAAAGCAAAAACTGCAGATCAAAAACACATTTATTATACAATGTTTGTAGTATGAACAGATACATACAGTAGAAACCATTCAAAATTGCCCCTCCCAGTCAAACGCCAGTCGAATGGCATCCCACTTAATTCCAACTCCCAGCCACTGGCCTTCTCCTGGGCATGCATTTTTTTTTGCACTGACTCCACCATTTCACTGAATTACAAGGTCTGACCAGGAGATGGTACTTCTCTTTAGATCTTAATGTCCACAAATCACAAGGAAAGAAGATTTAAGTACAAATATTGATGTTTAAAAAAGGAATTGGAGAGGACCAGCCAAGGGCTCTCAAGGAAAGTGGGGACATTTTGAATGAATACTACTGTAGCTAAATTACAGTTTTGAATTGGTAAAAGCATTTTCAAACAAAAACCTTCTTTACAAACTGGTTTAAGAGACCAACTTTTTCAGCCTCAAGTCCCCAGGCATGTGATTCAAGGCCAAAGATTTCTCTAGGAATCCCAACAAAAAAGAGCAGAAGTGATATTGTAGAGAAAGAGACACAGCCTAGCATCAAAAGAGAAGATTGAATTTTAAAGTAAAAACCCACCCTCAAGTATAGCTTTTTCTTTAATCAACTTATGAATGTGGTGGCAAAACAGAGAGATATTAATAATCAAACCTAAATATTTATTCTGAGCCACAGCTTGGATATCAGATCCCTGTAAAGTAGTATTGGCTGCATTAATTGTCATTTTGGGCATTAGAATTAGAAAACAACGTTACTTCAGATTCATGTACCTTTACAACAAGCTCTAAATATATCAAATTTGATTGAAACAATATTTAAAGCCACGTATAACTTTTGAAAAGCCAATTTTTCAATAAAAGACATCATCTTCAGCAAATTAAAAGAAAACTTACAACATTTTGTCTAAACTGTTAATAAAGATTGGTTAAAAAATGAGACCTCAGACTGAACCTTTTGGAACATCCTTGGGGACTTGAAGACAAGGAAAAAAAAGACCTTCCATCAACAGACAATGTCATCTACCAGATAGGTCATTTTTAAACCATTCAAATTATTTCCTAGAGAGACTATTGTCAAAGTTCCTTTTTCAGCATGTTTTTAAGATCATCTGTATTAATGGCTTTTGTAAAGTCAATAATGAGTTTTATCTACAAAATAATTTTAAAAATCAACCCTTTCAAAGTTGCTGTAGAATTGCAATGCAAAGCTGTATTGCAATGCAGCGAAATTGCAAAAAGCACTGCATCTGCAAAAACAGGTGAATCTATGATTAGAAACTATGAACAAATATTTGATCATAGATTCCAAAGACAAATGAAAACAAGTTTTATTCCCCGTTCATAATTTTGCACAAGGTTTATAAATATAAAAACTGGTGCAAATTGACATGAAATGGCTAAACCACCTCACTAGAAGCACTTAATGTAATCAAATAACCTCATACTGGAGTCATGTGTTTTGTAGCAGAAACATAGCTAAAGGTCTTCCCTTAGGAATTAAGTTTGAGATTCCTTATGTAAAGAGGGAATAAGATTTTTCTTTTTTTTATCTGAAATCGTGCACTCCTAACTTGTTATAAGAGTAATTTTTTTCCCCCTCACTGTTACTCTGTTTGAGGCACAGTAATGTTCAGTTCGTTTTCAGTTTATTCATTAAGTGGCAGTTTACAACACCTAATTTTAACGCACTTTACACAGATTAATGATGAGATGAATTATTTTGGGCCTAACTTGGTTTGTAATATTTTGGGTCAAGTGAATGTTGTGCAGAGTTGGTTGAGGTAAATGTAGCTTTTTGAAACTTTAGATCTTGCTGTAAGTTCAACTCTGATCCTTTTTGGACTGTCCATGATCTATGACTAATAATTAGTCTTTAAACTTCCGCTTCCATTATCATTTAACTGTTTAGTTAATTATTCTTTTTTTCTTTTGTTTGCACCCCTTTGAGATTCTTATATTTAAAGTGTATTCTTTTTTTTTCTTTTTTCTGCACAAGCAATTTAGTGTTGAAGATCAGGCTTTAAGTGTTCACTAAACATTACTTCATTCCATATTATTGGCAGGAAAAAAAAAAAATCCTAAGGTTGTACTGGCAAATTACCTCCAAACAAAATAGACATTTACAGTAATTACATTTTTTCCTCCCTGCGACTGTTAGGCTCATCAGTGTGCACAGACAGCCATAAAAGGACTTACAGCTGAGATTATCAGAGTAAATCAGAAAGCTTCTTAGCCGCAGGACTTTGCTGTGTGTGTGAGTGGGGTGTGTGTGGAATTGTTTGCACTGCAGAGAGTCATAGTATGAAGTCAGCAGGGCATCTCTAAATGAGTTCAGTCATTCAGGGGGACTGTTCTATTAATTCATCTCCAACTGATAAGTGCCATATCATGGCAGAACACAGAAGCCACAAGCTGCTATGTTTACAATTTGTTAAATCAAGAGGTTTCCTTTTGCTTTGCAGCAGTAATATAATGACTGTAAACTTCCAAATTAATGAAATAAGTGTCTCACTCTTTTAATTTATTTACTTGACATCAATAAGGGCAAATTGATGAAATACAAACTTAAAATTTTACATACTGTAATCAGACTAAGTTGATGTATTTTTGGTAAGCTGAATACACTCTCCTAGCATATATTGGTCTTTTTATACCATCTATAGATGTAAAACAAAATTACTAGAACATCAAACCTTGTTTTATACCCTTTCCAAATTCAATCTAACATTACCCTTCAACAAGACACCAAGATATTTGAACTTACCTGTTTGAGTCAAACACTGGTCCTCAGATTGATGGGATCAGTCAGGTTTTCCCAGGTAAAGCGTCAGAACAGCTGAGTCTCTTTTAGGTCTCAGATTACTTAGTGTGATCCAAATGATGTTTTAGACATGGAGTTTTGGCAAGTTTCAGGAGGATCTGAGTCATGTCTTTTATGTATTTGACTATTTAAAATGTGTCTAATGCAAACCTAGGTATAAGCAGAAAGACTGGAGTGACAGCTGGTTAGGTTGCACTTATGTTAGAAAAAAAAATACCATGATCTTTTAACTTATTTGCAGATTTTATGAAAATAGTGTGCTTTGTTTTATCAAATGGATATAAGAAAGATATCGTAAGGAAATGCGTCAAAAGTCCCTACAGGTTAGGACTTGAACCGAAGTTGGCTTCACCAACAGCTGAAGCCTCTCTGCTTGGGTCACCACTTTATATCTGCACCACTGCAGCATTTGTCACTCTGGTCCATCCTGGTTGCAACGGAAGTGAACATATTCAATGATATATCTCTATATATATGTATGTACAGGATGGTGGATGTCACCTGATAGTTATCAGTATCAGCCAATATTAGCCTATCTGACATCAGCCATTCCACCAATATAACTCTTGATAAAAGGCACTGTTGTTATGACCAATAAATGAGGATTATGTCTCATATTATTCTCCATATTCAGCTTATTAGCCCATCCTTTGTTCTGTTCCCCTCATATAACTCCAACTCCGCAGTCACTCTGTGCTGGTTCCTTGTTGTTGTTTTTGCTCTTCCCTAATCTCTGACATCCCACGTGAGTTTCCCCCTGAAGTTTTCTATTTCTTTGGTTCCTTTTATTTTTTGGATTTTTACCTGAATTGATTTATTTAATGTACAAGACTCACCTCTGGATCCTGATCCTGCATTTGGGTCGTCATAATCCTCCACCGCCCCCATTTTTATGCTATTTTATTTATCTTCAATCAACAGAAAATTGTTTCATCATACTAAGATAACAAAAATTCTTTTGTAGTGATAAGTTCTAATAAGAAATTATATTTATGAGCTTATTTATTTTTTTATATTAACATGTTGAGTTAAAGGAAGCCCTAAACCTATTATATTTTTTTTTATGTTTAAAATGACCTTAGTTTTCTTCTTTTCTGTTTACTTAATACTTCATCTTGTTCAGTCGCAGAATTACCCATTAAATATAGACATTAACACCTCGAGTTGTAATATATTTTAAAAAAAGCAAATGTTGTTAAAATAAAAGTATTGTTGGACACTGTGTTAAAACAAATACAACAACTATTTTAATGACACTGTTGTGATGATTTACCATACAGCATAGTTCTTTCTGGTTTCCATTTGACAGTATAATTAAAGTTTTAGCACTGTGGCCCTTTTTTATCTGTGAGCTGTGTGATCCCAAGTCTGCTAGTGCACTTATGCACTGAATACTGCTAATAACCTCTGAAAAAAAAGATGTTATTTATTTATTTATTAATTTTTTGAGAGTGATTGGAAGAATTGTCCTTTAATTTGTAATGTTATTTCTGAAGTATGGCAGTATTACGCCATTAAATGGATTGTAGGAGTCGAGACCCTTCTGTTTGATGGCTGGGCCCATTGAGAGCTTATCACTGATGTATAAAACGCAGTGTAATTTAATGAAAGTCATTTTTTCTTCCCACTGTGCAGCACAGGTCTGAAGTGCAATACTTTCAAGCCGGTCTCATTGTGTGCTGTTCTTTTACAGCAGTCTGATTGTTGGAAGGTGAGGCATCTATTTAACAGGATATGAAATGCACTTCTACCTCGATAGCCAGGAACATCTTAGCGGCTGTCTTCGGGATATGTTTACAGAATAGTTTTTTCATGTCTAAAGATGTAATTAAATATATATTTCAGTAATTTCACGAAAAGTGCTAAAATATATTTTGTACAATGTTTTGAAAAGCCATAGTCATTTAGGTTGAGTGATACTACACATTTCAGCTCAGCTTACCTTTTGTCTTCAACCATTTTGTCCAACATTTGTCCTGTTATTTACTCACATTATTCACAAACAATTGTGAAGAATACTGATGACTGCAGGATATCAGTATTTCTTTTGTCTGATGCTCCTAAAGAAATGCTCCTTAAATGTCCAACTTTTGCCTGAAATTCTGTCTTATAACAGATTTGTATTTTGGTTTTGTATTAACATTTGTTTTAACGAACAAAGTTTCTTACAATACTTCTTATATTTTTGTAATATTTACTTTTTCTCATAACTCCAGGAGTTAATGTGCATATTTAATGGTTAATCCTGCGACAGACCAAGATGAAGTAGTAAGTAGTTTGGCGAAATAAGAAAACTAAGATCATTTTAAAAAATGAAAAAAAAAAAAAAAAATAGGTTTGGGGGTTCCTGTCACTCTTCAGTGAAATGCAGTAAAACCATTTGCAATCACTTGTGCAGACATAGACACAGCTCTGCAGTCTACAAATTTATTTAGGAGAAAATTGTGTCACTCTGATTGCTAAAAATACAATATTTGAGGGTAAAAATATGTTTATTAAGAGAACTTTTTTTTTGGAAACCACTTTCCAAATTTCAGTTTATCTTTTATGTCTTATTTGACAAAGTATTTTCTCTCAGCTATTTTTTCAATCTCAAATAACATCAGTTTTTGCTATCAGTGTGAAAACTTGTTCTCTGCAATATATTTATTTTACTTTCAAAATAGTATTTTGCTTTCAAAAAGACTTTTTCTTGAATTTAATAAAAACACAAAAACAACTTGTTACAGTCAAGCTGATGAATGTCAGAATGGCCACTTGCAATGTGTAAACATTTCCAGGTATATATAAACTTAACTCTCACTGGTACAATTTAGTTTTTTTTTTACTTTCGAAAACTGATTTTTGCCCACAAAAACATTGTTTAGAAAAATCTATTTCTACAGTTCTGACTAGGATGATTTGGAACTGAAAGAATCCGATCTTTGTGATCTATAAATGGAACAACAGACGGAATGTGACTTTAAGAGTGCTTGTGGGAGTGTTGGGCTAGTGGTTAGAACACTGCGCTTGTGCTCTGTGAAGATTGCAAGTACCCAGTTCTATCCCCACAGCCTGCACTCTGGGTCCCTGAGCAAGACCCTTAACCCCACACTGCTCCCTGGGCTCCCCAAATGGCAGCACCCTACTCCCCAAGGGGATTGGTTAAAATGCATAGAGTACATTTCTCCATTGTTGAACAATAAAGGGAGTTAAATTTAATAAATGTCAAAACAGCCTACCAGGGGACTTCATATAACCAATAGCTTGAGCAGCAATCTTCTCCTTCGCCATCATCCTCTACCTTGCAGTTGTAACGCTATATCCTGTCCAGAAGTGAGTCAATGAGTCGAAGCAATCAGCTGGTATTGCTTAGACAGAAAACTTTTAATCAATTTGAATGTATGACCTGGTGAACTGTAAAGTGCCTTGAGATGACATGTGTTGTGAATTGGCGCTATAGAAATAGCGGCGTAACTTTTGTCACTTAAACACATTCACATATCTAGTTCCAATTGTGAAAAATAGATACTTCCTGTGGCCTGTTGTCATCGACTTTCAGTGTTGTTATGTTCTTGGGCAAGATACTTCACCTGCCTCTCCTGATGGTGGTCAGAGGGCCCGGTGGTGCCAGTGTACGACAGCCTCACTTCTGTCAGTGAGCCCCTGTGCAGCTGTGGCTACAATGTAGCTTGCCACCATCAGTGTGTGGGTGTGTGCGTGAATGAATGTAGTGTAAAGCGCTTTGGTCGATTGTCATAGTTGTTTCACATGAGCACAACTCTGAGTGGATCTATTCAGAGTTGACTAAACTAACTTACAGCTGCCTTTGTAAAACTGAACACTCAGAGTTTACAACTTTAGGCTAGATAAATCGAGAGGGTTTGAGTTTAAGTTTGTTGAATCTGCTTTGTGAAACTAGCTACAGCAGCCTTAGTCTAATGCATATATGTTGACAAACACTCCTGGTCAAATTTTAAGCTAAAAAAATACAATCCTTGGTCTGTTAAATCAGAGGGATACTCAAAAGACTTGCTTTAAAATATTGTTCTACAAAAAATGTATAGTGTTGGCTGAACACAGATAACCCACACACTTTTTAGAGTTTTACTTGTACAAAATATAGAAATATCTTTTTCCTTACATTCACAGGTACACAGAGTTTTTGGCTGGTTTATTGCAGAAAATCCAAATAAGATTAATTCAAGTCTTTGCTTTTTGAAAGGCATAGTAATAAAAAACTTCAGTGTTTGATTATAGTTGCTGGGTAATTTAGCTTTAAACCACAAGAATGAACGCAGCACACCCCTGCAACCGTCATGGATGAGTGAGGCTAGCTTTGTGTTCTGGGCTACTTCTCCATCAGGTCAGAACCATTTGCAGCCCATTAGATCTTGAGTGAAAAATGAGAGAATAAGAGTTCAATTTTGCCAATAAGGCCTTGACCAGGCTGGTGCAGCTCAGCAGATGATCACTATCATTATTCTTCTGTTAGGGCAACTGGAATCTGAGAGGTCTGCATTGATTGGGCCCTTTCTTTAAAAGAATTCCTTAAAAGGAACTGAAAGCAAACTGGCTTTTATCCCACTGCTGTTGCATCATATTAGTGATCTTCCAGTGGGTACTTGATTTAACCAAACACCCGTTGCTACTGCTTTCTTTTGCCCAGTAAGAATTATTTCAATCTCTGTGTGGAAAAAGAAGAAAGATGCCAAATAAGTGAAACCAAGAGGCATCTGTATTATTTGCTGTTGTTTTCTTTGGCCCCCACTGCTGATGAGACTTGTGCTCCAGCAGCCTCGGGTCCTAAAGCTGAGCTGGGGTCTTATTGACACAGAGCACACATCTTTGATGTGACGCTGCGCCCTAGCTGAAGTGCCATCGATGCTGCCGAGCAACAGATGCCAATGTTTAGGAACACAGCAGGGAAGCAGGAGAGAGAGAGCAAAGATAAAGCAGCAGCACAGAGCAAGAAAAAAGGAGGTTTCAGAAAGAGAGCACTTCTTAATTCCTCTCTGAAGACATGAAATTGAAAAAAAAAAACTCAGAACAAAGCTGAAAATAAAGAAACTTGCTCCAAGAAAAGCTTTGTTCAGACAAACATACTGGGTTAAAGTGTGCACAAAGCAAGTTGTAGGTCACTTAGAATTTAAATTTTATATACAATCAGACGGCTTTTCTGCCACACACTGAAAATCAAGAAGGGAGCAAAGCTGATTGTGTAAAAATGCAAAATAACACATAACCAAAAAATGTTGATGCCTATAAAGAGGACAATATTTCATTTCCAGATTTCAGGCTTTTTTTGGAAGAATTTTTTATTTTTTTTGCATTTTAAACATACTCTGCATTGTTAGGAGAAAGATCCACAATGAAAGGCAATGAAACACAAAAACAATAAAACTCTGAATTTCATGAGTAATACTTGTAATGATGTGTCAATTTTAGGATTTAAACATTATAAGAAAAGACAGAAACAATAATGTCTGACTTAATTTACGGAAAACAAAACGCTCTGTCTCAAATTTGCATTTGAAAGTAAGTTATAAAATGTCTGTTATGCAATCTTAAAGTATGACTCTCCATCAATATAAGAACAAGGCCAAAGAAAATGGCAAAGAATATAAACCCAGCATACTCCTCAAAACTGCAAAAAATACCTGATAAAGGACGAGTCATGTTTAAGAGGATTATTTTTTATAGAAAAAATATATATGTTTCATGCAAAGGACATCTAATGTTTATAGAAAAAAAGTTTGGCATTGTAGATATAATGCTATATCAATATAATACACAAAGGGTGGGCAGAGCATGATGGAACATTATACTTACAGTATTCCTTCATTTTCTTTTGAATTACTCTGACATTGTTTCTACAGTAGTAGGCATTCAAAATTTCTCATCTTTGCTTGATGGTCCTTGGCTGGTCCCCTACAATTCTTTTTTAAACATCAATATTTGTACTTAAATATTCTTTCTGTCATGATTTGTGGACATTAATATCTAAAGAGAAGCATCATCTCCTGGTCAGACCCTGTAATTCAGTGAAAGGATGTGTTTTATTGGGACTTTTGTATTTCAAGACTATACCATCTCACATACAGCACACAAACACTGAATTTAATACATCATAGAACCTTTTACTGTAAACTGTTTATCAGCTTTGAGATTTAGAAAAAGTATGTTTCCAGTCTTCTTTGCAAAATTCACGTAAGTCAAGCGGAGTAAAGGTGCGGTGTCCGCAGTGATTTCCACGACCACCACGGTTCTGCATTGCAGAGGCAAGGTGTTTACATGCATCATCAGATAGGAGGGACTTCAGCTGCATAAAGTGGACACACCACCCAGGTGAAAAAACAGCATAAAGGCTGAATGGTTATTGATAGGCAGGCTTGTGCAGTTAATTCAAAAACAAATAAATAAAAAAGAATATGTGTTTTTTTTTTTTTTTGTTTCACACATATTAGAAATTAATATTTAGGTCATCCAGAGGTCACCATTCCCTTTTTAAGCTCCAAATGGAGTAAAATCTATCTACTTTTTCACTACTGATTGATTTGTGCAGTTAAAACTATTATTTGTGCTGCTTTGGTTTTTAAGATAGAAATATTTTTCATTTTGGCAGATCACATCCTCATCCGAGGAGTTATTGCATAATATAATATGACATTTCTGTGCTGACATTTAATATTACAGTGGGCATGTTTACCTTATTTAGTGGCTGGAATGATTTGTTTCATAGTATTTTGCTAATTCACCAGCCTCCCTGATCCTTTGAATCTTCCTCTATCCATGGCAAACCCATAGCATTTCCTATAAAGGTATGGCTGTAGGCACTTCTCAATAAAAACATAGCTGAAATGAGAACAATAAAGATTGTTGCTAAATTGTTCTCTTTGCACAACTTCTAAATCTGCTTGTGGAGTCCATTAAGTGGATAAGCCCCAAAAGCGCTGAAAAAGTGAATCACTTCTGTTCATCCAGAGCTGGATCTGGATCATGGTCAGATCAAGCAGTACAACCTTGTAGATCTACCAGTGCAGAAAGCACCAATGCTGGGACAGGGTAGCAACAGATCAGGGTCTGAGCTGGTGGTGAAGGAGGGTAACACTCATTTCTTATAGGGCTAAATTAAAACTAAGTTTATAATAGCTACTTTAATAAAAACTTCTAAAGAGCATTCCTTATTTAATCCTATGTTAACATACTCTCTCCGTGGGACATCACCGTTTGACAACACCTCAGTTCTATCGAGTAAGACATGGTGAGAGGGAGCTGTGGCTGCTTTCACCTTGTGGAATTCACTGCTGGCCGCTTTGCTGCCCTTCCCCTGCAGTTTGCAGTCTATATGTGAATCCACCACCCTCCCCGAAGCCCCGTGTTGGTCTCAATGCACTTTAAGTGTGAATGGAGAGACTGAAGTAAACATCAATTTCTAAATGGACTTAGCACCTCCATTTGAATTACTGTAGGCTTTTCTAGCACAAAAGCACCAGTTCATCTAAGCCATTCAGTTATAGCTCTGGTTGTATGTTAATATTTATTGTTTTGCAGGATGGAGAACCTCTGTCCGTCTTGATTCTTTGGCAACCTAAAAAAAAAAAAAATTCCTTCAGGATAGCTCTGTATTTAGTTCCATTGTTGTTTGGATAAACTCTGACCAGTTTCCCTCTTCCTTTGGAGGAAATGCATCTCTGCGAATTGATGCTGCTACCACCTTCACAGAAAAGATGTTAATTCCCTTTTTTTTTTCTATTTCCTCACATGTTGGCCAATCTTTTCAAACAATCATAAGTAATTTATGAAAAGAACAAAAACATTCAATTTAGTTTCATAACTATATATTTCTCTACATTGCATGCAGTAGCAGAGATTTTAGCAAAAACATCATCCCATAGGTTGCGATTTCCTCTGGAGCTCAGTTTGTGTTAGTTTGCTGGAACCTAATGTAAAAAGAATTAACAAAACTAAAAATGAAATAATTATGTTACACTCCAACACTCAAACAATAAACTAATAACAGCAGAAAATCAAAGCAGTAACACAACAGAAATTAAACTTAAGCATTAAATGATAATAACTGTTGTCAACTCAGGGGATGCACAATCTTTGATTTTTTTTTTTTATATATATAGTTAGCAGCCATGAAATATACACTGTTCTTTATCCAATCCAATTCAAATTAACTTTATTTATTAAAGCACTTTAAAATTCCCCAGGGGCCAAAGTGCTGTATGGTGAACAACAGCAAAACCGACACAACGACTTAGAGGACACATTTGACAAAATAAGAACTACAATTTTTTTAATAAAAGAACTTAATATCATAGGCTAACATCAATATGTCAAATAGTGTTATAAGACAAGGCAAATAGATGAGTTTTAAGAAGTGATTTAAAGTCAGGCAAAGGGGTCTTTGATACACAATTGAACGTTGTTCCTCATTTTTGGAGCTGCAACAGGAACGCCCCCAAGCTTCCTTTTATGTTGGGCACCTCAAGAAGCGATTGATCAGCTGACCTGAGTGAACAAGAGGGTGCATGAAGGTGCAGCAGTTCAGAAAGCTGAGCAGGAGGGACTTAAAACAAATAAAATAACTGTAGAATGAATCCTAAAATGAACAGAGAGCCAGTGTAATGTGACTAAAATTGGGGTTATATGTTCATCCTTATGAGTGCCAGATAAAAGACATACCACAGCATTTTGCTCTCAGTGTTGGAGCCACTAACTCCCACATAAAATGAATTGCAATAATCCAGCCGAGTGATAATGAAGCCATGGATTACTGTCTCTAAATGCTCTCTGGAGGGAATGAGCTTAAACAACCAACAATCTTATTGTGAGAAGCCAGAGTCACTGGTTCAAACTGGTTGAAAGCAGCTGTTTCATAATTTTTCCAACAGTCTTTTGATATCAGAAATCAAACCTGCAGTTTGTGCTTTTTCCATCTACACTCAGCTTGACGACACGCAAGCCTAAATGTCCGTACTTGGAACATACAATGCTTGGAGTTAATATTAGGTACTTTCATTTTCATTGGGTTTTGTGGAGTCCAACAAAGTGAGACAGGTGGAACTAGATCAGGAGCTAGCCTCTTCAGGCTCTGTGTATGCTGGTTTATCTGCATTTTCAGTTTCATCAGTTCAAAAGCTGCAGAAAACGGAGCTGCAGGAAGAGGCTTTACAAACGCGACAACTATGAGCAACAGGGAAAGTTCATGGTTGCACAGTTTAGGGCAACTTAAAAAAATAATGGCTGTATGATTTGAGAACAACTCCACAAAGCTCAACATTTTGAACAGACAGACCATATGTAAAATCAGGTCAAGAGTATGAACATGTATGTGTTTTGGACCAGACACAGACTGTGCAAAATTAAGAGTCAATAAGCTTTAGAACTCCTTTGCCATAGGTTTATCTTGGTAGCACACATGTATATTAAAAATCACCCAAAATTATGATATGATTGTATTAAAGGAACAATTCAGCCTATAAAAAATGTCATGTTTCAGCTAATGGGATGAAATTTGTATTTTAATGTATTTCAAACAGATATCCATTGGCTAGAAAAGTTTTATGTTGTTAAAAGAATGATGATGGCATTAAATTAATCTAATAACATTTGCATTATATCAAAAGTATTGAATGTTCCAAACATGTTGGTTTAGTTAAGACATTTAATTAAGGATTTGTTATCCTATAATTATATAAGATAATTCCCTACAGTATGATTTTCATTCATTTATCTTATTTTCCATGCAAATAATTTCACTCACATGATTAATGACTTATTTGATTTAATAAATTAAGTGGCAATCTACCTGCTATTGTAACTGTTAATATCTCCCTTTTTGTCAGTGAAAACTGCATTAGAATTGACAAATGCAGAGAGGGAGAAACAAACACAACAGTCAACTAATTGTCCTCCTCGTTTGTTCTCATTTCCATCCCAAGTGAAGAACATGTCACTCTCTTTCTGAGTGAATATAATTACGTCTTTTGTTGTTTAGTGAAAGGACAAAAACATCTTTGCAACAGAGTTGGGAAAATAGACTTTGGTAGTCTTCATGACAAAAAGCAACTGAGGAATGTAGAGGGACAAATACCTGGTTAAAAGAGGCACAGGTGATGGTGGGAAACATCAAGGAAACAACATGCTGAAAGACACGGAGAACATGTTGTGTAGCATGTTGCAGCTTCAGACTGCGTGCCGGTTCAGCTGGGGCAAAGATGAATGAAGTTTTGGCTCTGCTTGCCAAGTGAGAAACAAAGATGAAAGTAGAAAACAAGGCCTCTGTTTTTCCCCAGCAAGACATTCATCCTTCTTCTTTCACAACAACACAACAGCAGTAGACAGTAAGCGCAGAAACTGTTTTATTACTTTTTCTGTCCTTTCTATTCTTACACAACTGATTTCTCTTGTTTTGCCTCAATGTGACTGCATTTAATTTGGGGGACAGAAGGCCTAATGCTACGTTCACACCGGACGCAGCAAAAGCAGCAAAAT
>NW_015151898.1:42866-60383 GCF_000732505.1 Cyprinodon variegatus
ACTGCAGGAACCAGAATAATAAAAGCGAAAATATTCTGCTGGCAGATTTCTGCATTTTAAGTTAATTTAGGCGTCAATAAACTGTTTCAGAGGAGTGATCATAGCGCTCTGTATCATCAGCGCTGTGTCTCTCTCCCTGCCAGCTCCCAGATCAGCTTCTCTGATTGGTTGACGCGGCGCGTCGAGCAGCAAAAGTAAAATTTTTCCATCTCGGGCAGCAGCGCCTTTTTGCCAATTAAGATTAATACTTTTTTACAAAATGTTATATTCTTGTGGTTGTTTTTATATTTTAACCAGTGATTAAAACCAGTACCTATTAGAAATCGAATAGACACAAATATGTGTAAAGCCCTGTTTCTCTATGTGATGCTAATTGCCTGTCAATCTGCAAGGCAATAAAGTAAAAAAAATAAAATAAAAAAATATGTGCAAATTTACAAAAGTAATTTACATATATCTTAATAAAAAGTCTAGTGGAGGATGTTCTTTTTCCGAGTGGATCATCAAAGTAAGCGGTCCTCCTAATTGTCTTTATTCATATGTTTATGTAAGGCTGTCCTACGTGCTTGTCCCCATTTTCATTTACCGGTCGTGAATCTGACACAGTGGAAAGCTGCAGATCTTTTAGAAAGTAAGCTTGTACGAGTGATGAAAACAGCAACTTTTAAACAGAGCATGCACAATTAGGAATAGACTTGCGCTTTTTGCACGTCTTTAAAATCTCAGGAGCGGGTACAGGGATGTGCATGTGCATTTCATTATTATTTCTTTTTTAAATCCACAAGTGGAGAGGGTGGATCTTTTTAGAAATTCGCTAAAATCCTCCACTATACCGTTAATGAGAACCTTGTATCTCCTTCACCAGACGTTGCTGGTGAATTCACAGTGAATTCAACGTGTTTGTTGAATGTAACAAATTATGTAGAAGATTATAAACAAGATTTTTTTTAATATGTTTTAATCAAATAGTAGAAAACCAAATATTGATTATCCACCTTATCGCTGACTTTTGCAAATTTAAGAGTAATGATCACACTAACAAAGGAGTCTCTACAGCACCCCCATCTCCTGAAATGAAAAATGTCTGGAGCCGCCACTGTGGAAAAAGTTGCAAGTTCACTAATCAATTCCCTCAGACTATCCCTCTGGGTCCCTGAGCAAGACAGTAGGCCCCAGAATGCTTACTATGCACTACACAGAGGCAGAGGACAAAATTCACTGGAATGGACAAAGTTGTAATGACAATGGAAAGGTAATTAATATTCCATCATGAATTATATGAATTAGTTTTATTTAAATCTGGCTGAATTAGATTAAATTGTGAAATGAATTATATGCACTGAATCTAATAGAATTTGAGAATGAACAATTAAATTAGAATATCCATAAGTAAGAAAATCAGCCAGGTGTTTAATCTGAAATGAAGTAGACTATGGATAAATAAACAAAAATGACATGCAACATTGTAACTGGCTAATGCTTAAAGCGAGCTGACACTCAGTGATTCATTTGTATTTATTTAATATTAGTTGTTTTTAAGGCACAAACATTATGTAAGAAAGGTCAAATGATATTGTGCCCTTAAAAAAGTATTTCATCCTTTATTTCAAATTATTTGCTATCTCAAATGGAGTTGTTTGATTGATCAGCACAAATCATTGCATAATTGGACTGAAGTTTTTCCTGCCTTGGGGAGAACATATTACAGTATTTTGGTTTGTGCTTATTAAAATCGATACATAATGTTTAAGAATATACCAAAGTCACCACTAAAATACAAAACTTGTACCCAACTCTCACACTCAGATTTCTCCAAATTATGAGACTTGGACCACAGGACTTATGAGTCCTTAGTTTAAGTAGGGTTAGGGTTAGATAATCTGTATGTCTCAAATTCATTTTAATATATCATCAATCATATTTTTTTAGATATGCTTATGCACTACTTGCTATGGTTAAATTGATCATGTGTACTAACTATGACTATTATCAGCAAAAATTAGGTATTGATTTACTAAATACGTATTCTGCTTAAGTCCAACAACATCATATTGAAAAATAAGAATATTCTCATAGCTTATTAGTAGTTTAAAAATACATAGGGTAAGGTGCACCCAACAGGAGATGCCATGTCGCTTTGCCATTTTTTGTCAGAATTACGCCCCTACCTGTATCTAAATACAATTGGAGGGGAGTTTAAACACTTAAAAAACAATCATAGATCATTCTGTCACCCACTTTCAGTTGCAATGGAGGACCATCTGTATGCTTTCTCTGGTGGGAGCCAAGAGAAGCGAAGCAAAAAATGAAAAAGGACAGTGTTCCCAAGTGTATGGTAATTATCATATTTGTACACAAAGTTTGCCCTCTGTATGATGTGCAATCAATATATCCCAAAAATAGGCCAAATATATAATAATTTGGTCATTCCATGAATGGGTGGTTGCAATCGGTTGTCATCAGCATGGCGCAACTGTCTTTCTGACTTTTTTTGTGAACCCTGAAGGTATCTGTGTCTGGATTCGAACACAGATCGAGAGATGTGTCTCATAATTATTTTTAGTTGATATAAAGCCATCTCTGACCTAGGACTGTCAGGGGCTCAGAACATAGGACCCAGAATTCAAGCAGAAAGATCAGGGTGATTTCAAAAAGTGTTTTATAAAAACGTAAACATGTGGCTGCTAATCAGCTGGCGTGGGTTCACTGGATACTCTGGTATGTTTCAGGCTAAGCCCAGAAAAATGAGTGAAGTCCGGAGGAAGGGTTTCTCCATAGCTTGTGATGGAGCTGCTTCCAGAATTCCAGGAGACAAGTGGAGCAATGACAAGCAGAAGCCAGAGCACGCAGAGGATTACATGAATCCAGAGGGGAAATCAAAGGCAGAGTCAAAGCAGGAACAGGTTTCCAGGCCAGAAGATCAGAAGTCCAAAAAGGCACCAAAGGGATATGCAAGCCAGAGTCCGAAGACAGGTCCAAGGTCGTCAACAGGCAGAATCCAGTCGGGAAACAGATCAGGCACACAGAGCAGAACAGAAGCAACCAAAATGTGCAAACTTGACTCAAATAATCTGGAGCTGATGGCACAAAAACAGGCAGTAGGAATAGGAGCTGGAAACAGGTGGATCAGATCAGCGGTAATGAGCAACCCTGCATTCACCTGTATAACCTGAGTTATACAGGTGAATGGAATGAGCAATTAAGCCAGATCATGACAAGTACCAAACATGCAAATGGTAACCGATGAATGGGTCGTTTGGTTCCATCGTTAGCCTGACCCATTCATTGTTTACCATTTGCATGTTTCCAAGCGATACAAGGCTTTGTCTATATAAGACTCAAACTCACTGCGGATCCAGACCTTTGAATTGAGAAAGCTTCCTGGAGAGGAGGCGAAAGGCCTCCTCTCCAGGAAGCCAATTCCAGTGGATATTTTTTGAATTTTTACGGAATGACTATGACCTGGATGACTGAGAACCTTCATCAGCATACAACACACTTTTTTTTTACTTACAACTGCCATTTACCTTTCTTAAAAAGTCAGGGAGACAGATCCACCCAGTCCACTCACTAAGGGACACTAACTAAAAGCTACTGAAACAAGAGCAACTGGAATACTCTCTTACCTTCCCACTTACTACTATTTATATGTTCCCGCCTCAGCCTGTTGGCAAAGCTCCTTGCCATCGCCTCAGCTAATCATTAAAAGCTCCAGATCTAAGGATGCCATCGCTTCAAGCTACAACCTCATCCACCCCTTCCAAACCTTCTGTCCATGGGGGTCACCATGGGTCTCCTCATTCTCTAATGTCAGACTCTGGTGGAAAAACATGTCTTACCTCAATGTACCTACTCACACAGATCAATTGTATGTAGTGCTGCCATCATCTGCGAAATATTTTTCATATAGATAAGACTCTCTCATGACCTGTATTTAATTGTGGACAAATAAACCCCACTCCATCAAAGTCCCTAAAATATTGATTTATGCTTTTACATTTGGAGAGTATTTGGAGAGTATTGCCATTTTAACAGACTAATACATCTCTCCTTCCCAGCCAATGTAAATGTTAGCCAGGTAACATTTACATTGGCTAACATTTACAACAGTAATTCAGCCCAAAAACCTGTAAAACCAATCTTATAACTTGCCCAATGCAAACAAGCATTCATATCTATCATATGTGACTTTACAAATTGCATTTGTCTGTATAGTCTAAGCATGTCTCCTTTCATAAAGATTTCCAGAGCTCCTCTTGTTCCATTTAACCTGAAAAGAAAATAAAGGAAGCTCAGTAAAGCCAGGCTCCCTGTGGGGTCCTTAAACTGTAAACGTTTTCACACTGCGTTGGCAGAACTAGTGGAGTGCAGCAAAATCGTGACATGCATTCTCACACAATTGCACCGCGTTTTACCACAATCAATGATATGTGGTAGTCAGGTGAGCAGTTTCCTAACCTTCACATGGGTAGAACATGAATGGTGTCACAGGGACAGAGGGAAATTCGATGAGCCATCAAAGGTGCAGGTGGAAAGTGGTGTAAGACAGAAAACACTTGTCTTGTGCATCATATACACTTTTCTTTTGATTAAGGAGAATATTTAACTCTGGCTTAATTAACTGTCAGGATGAGGCATCTTTGTCTTCAGCGGTATATACAAAAGTAACCATGGATGAATAGGTAATGCTGGCATGTGTGAGTGTAAAACCTCCAATTAGAGACATTCAATGCAGAGACTGCAGTTGTAATAAGACAAGTGGCTTGGAAAATCTGTCCAAAAAACAAACAAAAAAAACAAACCGTCACTCATATGTTTTACTAAAAAAGAAAGCCGTAATGGGAGCAGAACAGAAACACTGGGGTATCCTATTAACATAATATTAACAATAAAAAACAGAAAACTGCTTCCTATCCATGCTTCTGTTGAAACCTGACTAAGTATGAACTATTTTGTATTAAGATAGACAACTAGTTCAGGAGTTATTAAAGTTTCGATTAGAAATAATACAAAAAATGTATTATACTTTGTATCATCAGAAGACTGATGATAATTTACAGCTTGGCTCATCAGAGTTTTATTAAATATTGTTTTTAAGGTTGGAAATAATATTATGGTATTGTTGAAACAATATATTGTATCTCAACAAATATTGCTGACTCTAGTTCCTTCTCATACAGTAGCTACCTCAACTGAACAATGCTGCACAGCGAGTTAGCTGCTCCAGGTAGTTTATAATTGTAACTGTTTATAACTAAACAAAAAGCAAAAAACATACAAAAAAGATTGCTTTTAATGTAAATTCTAGAGAATGACTCACCCCCCTTTTAACCTTTAGATCATTTGAAAAGTTCAAGGGGGCCAATAATTTCACAAGGCATTGTACGTCTACTTAATTATACATTTCCGAACAAGGTTGTCACTTTCCATTGCTGTAGTAGGGAGGTAACCGCCACTCATCCATTCCTATAAAATGTTTTGTATTCTGAATCAGCCTCTTTGAGTTTATTTTCTTAGTCTGGTAGAAGTTTCCTTCTTGTGGGAGAAATTGGTGCTCCTCGCCAGATTTCTGACAGAGGAGGGATAATTATTATAAGAGGACAAAAAAAACACTTGTGGAAATCTTCAGAAAGACCTGGAATTAGCAGTTACAATTAAAAACAATAAGTAATGCACTCAACCGCCATGGCCTGTATGCACACTCACCACGTAAGTCTGCATTGCTGAGCATGATGAAGCTCATTTGTTGCACAACGTTTAGAGAATATAGTCTGGTGAGATGAGATCACAACTGAATTCATAACCCTATCCCATAATACACATCACGTTTGGAGGTCAGATGGAACTGCACATCACCCCAAAAACACCACACCAACAGGAAGATTTGGAGGTGGGGACATCATGGTGTGGGGCTGTGTATCAGCATAATGTACTGGCGAACTTCAAATAATTGAAGGAAGGATGAATGGAAAAAAATTACAGAGACATTCTTGATAAAAATATCTGCTGCCATCTACCAGGATGATGAAGATAAAACATGTTTGGACATTTCAGCTAGACAATAACCCCAAACACACTGCCAAGGAAACTCTCAATTGGTTTCAGAGAGAGAAAGTAATGCTGCTGGATTGAACCAGCCAATCATGTGACTTGAATCCAATAGGAAATCTATGGAAAGAACTAAAGATCAGAGTTCACAGAAGAGTTCCATGAAAACTTCAAGATTTGAAGACTGTTTCTTTGGAAGAATGGGCCAAAATCACCCCTAAGCAATGCTGTGACTAATTTCTCCATACCGGAGGTGTCTTGAAGCTCTTATTGCCAACAAAGACTTTTGTACAAAGTATTAAATACATGTGGCATATTTGATACTTGTTTGACCTGCTGTATGTCCTCCAGCAGCCTAAACATATAGCAGAATATATAAGAGAAAGATCAGGATAACCTAACTATTTTGGATGAGGTGTAACAAAGGTAGAGCCAAGCAAAATATAAATTCAGTATACATTTTGTTAATAGGTGAACCACTTATTTGGCTTTTAATGTTGCTACTTACCTATAAATTAATAATAAAGCAGTGAGTCAAGTTGCCAATAGTCACAAACAGCCAGTTTGCAAAAAGCCAAGATCTAACTCTTGCAGTCACATGCCAAAATATATACAAAAGTACTTCCTAACTGACCAGCAAGTATGGGATTGGATTAGTAATAAAAGCTATTCTACAGCTGAAAAAGAAAAACAAGAAAAAAAAAAAAATAGCAAAGATACATAATATAATTATGACACTGTTTGGTGAGCAAGCATGTCTTTATACTGTACACAAAATTTTTTAAATTTAATTCTTTTCAAATGTGCCATTTCAGTCAAGTCTTTTCACCCACTAGTTTTCTACAAATTGGCATTGCTTTACTTGCAAAAATGACAGCAATAGTTGTTGTTTTTTCTCCGATGTCACATACTTGATGTGTGGCACACAATGCCAAAAATATTTCCTGTTTTCATTACCAACTCAACTGTGGAACTAAAGGCAACTTGCACGACATATAAAATTAAATTAAACTGAGACTGCTGCAATCTTTTTTTTTTTTCTTTTCCCTCCACCAAATAAAATGGCATTCACCATCTGTTCCCCTAGGCTACTTTAAGACATTGTTACAAAAATACTTCAAAGTGTGAAATTTGAATTATTAAACTTGCTCTAATCACTCACTTAGTTCCTAACTCTGTTATTGTATGTCTACTAAGGTCTCATAAATCTGCCACAGCCGAAGGGGCATGGCTCGAGTGGATGTAGACATACAGTATAAAGAGAAATGGACATTTCTTATGATTTCTGTCAGGAGCTTTTCAACATTTGCCCTAAGGGGGGATTTTATGTAAATCCTATTTTCCTTTAACAGAGTTTAGTACGCTAGCATGTTAGTAATAATAAAATATCTCTATAAAATACTGCAAAATTAAGGAACAAAGCTGTGTTTGTGGAGTGCTTTACTGCAGACGCATTATATATGTTCCCTTTTTTTCTTCCTAATGCTCTAATTTTTCATTTTTGCATTCTGGTAGAGAACATTATTATCTATTATCTCAATGAATACTGATTTCCCTATAGAATGAACCTAGAAAATTAATTCCCATTTTAATAATGCAACATTTCAAGCTCAGGGGATGTCTTTTAATTTTATTTAAAGCCGATAACAAAGCTCATCAAAATGATACAATACTATGTTTTGAGTCCTTTGATAAGCTTCAGTAGCTACTGAGCAGACATACTGGTTGAAAGGATCAACATACTTTGTAGTTTTTCACCCTTAAAGGGCTTTTCCTCTCAAACTCTTTCTCCTATTTGATAATTCATGAAATTGATTCACTGTATTTAATATTTAAGGAGTTTGCTGAACATGTGGAGATTGCAACTGTGAATGTCCACATTGCATACAACATCATGATCGAAAACACCAGTAAACAGCCAACATGGCATAAATAGCAATAAACAAAAAACACAGAAAAATGAACAATTGCGCAAAAAAAAAAAATGAAAGCAGAAAGACAGCATTTTACAGGGTGCTGTATTAAATTTTATTTCAGATATTTTTCTAAAGAGAATAAGTGCAATTACATACAGTATACATATATAAATATTTATTTTGTTTTTATTTGTATTGTTTTTGTTTAGCAGATGTTGTTTGGTGAGTTATATTGTTTCAGGTTTACGCAAACCAGCTTCAAACACTGCACATCTTGCTCATTAATTGAGGAGTTGTTATCACAGCATCTTTTAATTGGAAATATTAATCACAATGTCATCAGCAACACCAGTGTCGAATATGCAGACACATTCAATACAGTAATCAGGCTAAATAGCTACCTGGTTAGAATGACTAGAAAAAAAAGAATTTGAAAAAAAACAAAGAACATTCCTCTGAGCTTTGAAACTGTCACTAAACTGCTGCCCTTCATACATAGAACTATGCAGTGCTACAATCCTGATGCACCCAACTGAAAACTTGTTGTGTTGTTGTTGTAAGAAGTCCAACTTTTACTTAATCAGTTTAGATAAAGCTTTTCTAAATATTGTTTTGATTAAATGCTTATTCGTTATCTGGTTTTAGCCATGAACTGTAGCCACTTACATAGACATTTTTTTTAGCAAAGGTTGGCAGGAAAACAAATAAAATACCCAAGAAACACACAAGAACATCAAATGCATCAGTTACGATGTCCTCTGCAGTCTGTAAATTGTGAGACTATTTGTTGCTTCATAGTTCTTTTTTTTTGTTTCTTTCTTTTTCACAGCAGTGGCCGCCAGGGGGTTCTAGTTGGGCCTAAGAGTGTTTATTATAGAATTACTATAAAATACAGATATTTAGAATTTGCTGTATAATGTAACTTGTAATAGTAAACCATATTTTATTTATTACTGAAATTTGAAGGTATTGAAAACAAAACAGAGTGCATCTAAAGGTGATCATCCCTATAGCATGAAATTAAGTCCACCCCATTTTACATGTGAGAGGTCAGATTTCTTACAATTTCTTTTTTTTATATATATTTTGCTAAAACATTTGTTATTCAGTGGGAATATGTAACAGTAAAAATGTTTTATGTGAAGGTAAATAACTGTAATAATAATAATAAAAAAGGGATTCAAGTAAAAATATCATTCAGAAAATAGATCTTTCTTGCCATATTTTGTAGCAATGTCCTTTTTAGGGGGCGTTGCATGGAGAAGTTTGGCAACTGCTTTCTTAGGTTACCCTATGGCTCTTCCTTTTTCTTTATGTGTCTTTTTTTTTCCTTACTAAACTTGTCAAAGTTTGGTCCGGACTGTTGCCTTAACCCATCATACCTTTATTTAAGTGAACGCAAGAGGAATAGTGACTCTTTTTTTTTAGCAAATCTTTCCTGACAGTATTGGATGACCAAACGCACCAGACTTTTTGCAAATGCATTTAGGTAACAGCAATAGAAAAATGTATAGCCTCTACTGTGAATTTCCTTTCTCCTTTTCTATCTTGTTTTTGATCAGGGATAATATGTGAACAGGTTTTATTTGCTGTTTGGAAATTATTTTTTATTTTGCATCTTGTTCATCTCTGCAAGTGAAAAATAAAATACTAAAACCAATGACTCTTGCTCCAGCTTGTTAACAACCACTGCAAAGTCTAAGTCTTACATCAACAACATAGGTTTGCACTCCCTTGCTGTCAGTGGTAATGAACCACTGAGACGACCATTTTCTGGAGGAATTACCACACTTTTCTCAAAACTATAGGAATATACTCAGAAAGCAACACTGCTCTCCCCAAGGAGCCTGTAGCAAACTATCTGTACGTTTACTGCAAGATTGTTTAGGAACACAGTCATTCCCCTATATGGAGAAATAAAGCCGCTTTACAGAGAACCCTCCTTTGGATCCATAAAACTGCCAGTGACAGGTGCTTTGCAATGTGCCCCCACAGCAGCAGTGTGGCATCCTGAACTAACCACAACGAGCACCTGGACTAAAAGACATCCTCACTGTACTCTGCTACACTATGTTATCTAAAAAGCACTGAGGCAGGAGCAGCACTCTTATATAGCTCTCTAATGCTTCCTTCTGCAGTTGATCATTTGTGGCAACATCTGTTTGTATTTCATCATGCTTAGAAATTAGACAGCTGGCAAAATACTACAAGATAGATCCAATTTTTCTGTCTGAGCTCTCTCCCCTACAGTATCTGCCAACCATCATGCTGTATGTTTTTCAGGATTTTCTGCAGAGTCTGAAAAGACCCAACAGGAAATTCACTGCTCAAAGCTACATCTTTTGAATTACAAATCGACATGCAAACACTGAAAAAACAAAAACTGGAGGTAGACAAAGATTTCATTCCTCCTACAAGGTACAACATTTTTTTTTGTTTTTCTTTTATTTAAGTTGAGTTAAATTTACATTTATTTACCTACATCTTCCTTCTCAGTTCTCACCTGTATTTGAACAAACGTTTCCTGCTATGGTTTTGTTAGGATTACGACAGTTTTATATGCTGAATGTCAAAATGATGAAATAAATATTTAGAGAATTTCAAGGTATTTTTTGATAGAATCTTTGAAAATTATTTTAATCTCACATTTACCTATGAAGTGGCAAATTAAGATTTTAATGAGAAATCGCACTGGATCAGTAAATCAGTAGATGTTTAAAACACTACATGAAAATCATTTAAAAATGACCTTTAGATGATCTTACAGTAGTAGCCATTCAAAATTTCCCTATTTTCCTTGACAGACCCTTGCCTGGTCCTTGGCTGGTCCCCTATAATTATTTTTTAAACATCAATATTTGTACTTAAATATTCTTTCTGTCATGTTTGTGGACATTAAGATCTAAAGAGAAGCACCACCTCTTGGTCAGACCCTGTAATTCAATGAAAAGGTGGAGTCAGAGTAAAAACATATGCAAGTGGGGGTCATTTCAGTGGCTGGAATTTGGAGTGGATTTTGCTGGGAGTTTTAGGGAAGTGGGCTGCCATTGACTTTTATGGGAATGTCCATATTGAATGTCTGCTACTGTACATTGATAGAAAATTACCTAAGAAACAATGAGCATATTGGGTACCAGTAGTTAATGCAACTTATTATATATTCAAAAATATATATATAAAAAAAAAACGGTTCTAAGGATTTTGCCATCGCAATGAACACATGTGCCAGTGAAATGTTTACAATGTTCATGATTATTTTCTTAAATCTGTGTCTAAACCATCAAAATAATACATTTTCATTTTTCTGTTCAGAGAAGTCGGCAGTTTCTGTTCAGAATAATTGTACAGCCCCGTTGGATGTGCAGTGTAACTAATTGTTGAAAAGTCTTCAGTCTGGATTGTGGCCTAGTTTGTAACACTGCTGCCTTCCCACATTAAGATAATGGATTCCATCCCAGTTTAAGTCATTTCTGTGTTGAACATTGTTTAAGTTTGAATAGAAGTTACCTAATTTCTGATGGCGTTTCATAGATATTGAAAGTAGAAACACTTAATAAACTCAGTTGCTTTGTTTGGGTACATTTTAAAAAGTTGTTTTTCACAGTGTACTTACACAAAAATGGTATGTTGACCATTTTAGATAGCCAAAATGGTAATGTCATCTATCCATCCTCCCAGATAATGTTCCCCAAAGAAACCACTGCCACATAAGAAATGGGTTTTTCAGTGTAATATCAATAATTTTTTTACATTCTTTCCTTTTGTAATTACAGTGTGTGCAGACTGGTGTTTATCACAAAACACCCCTGTGAAATTCATGAAAGTTTGTGGTTGCAAAATTATGATATGGAAAAGTATGGGAGAAAATTTGTCTGTGTTGCTTTTTAATTTCTTCAAAGAATCTTTGGGCCGTGGAGAAGTGAGGTGGTTTGCTGTGGACCCAAACGCAGATATGTAGGCAGCTGAAGTTCTTTTAGATTTTCTTTGAGGTAAGGCAAGGAAACAGGAACCAAAACAGGGAGTCACATAGAAGGTCACATACAGCAGGTTATAAAAAATCTCCAGAGAAGGAGTAATATACTGGAGAGGAGAATAGTGAACAATAAATGGAGTAATCAACTAACTGGGAGCAGGTGTGAACAGAAAAATCTGGAGGGGAACTGAGGGGAAAGGGAGAGCTGCACTAGGGGGCAATTGAGAGCAACAGGGAAATAACCTAAGACTGAAAAGTAACTAGGATAAATTGAGAAGGATCCAAAATTTTAATGAAACTAGGATGATACAAATATTAACTCAGGTGACCAGTGGGAAACTAAAGGACAGGCGAAGAGACTAGAGATAACTTTATATTAATTTATGATACCATGGATAAACAAAACATAAAATACACTACAAAACGCAAAGGAAACATTTAAGAAAGATATCATTTATAACAAGATTAGTTTTAACAGCAAACATATAAATATAAATCATAAACTAAGACCCTAAACCGAGAAAACATCCAAACAGAGCCACCATGAGAAAATAAGACTTTAATCAGGATAAATGAGAAGACAGGATAACATCAATCTAAGAGTTACTGAAAAGCCCAAAATAAAAAGGTAGGTATAGGTATAGCAGAGGCTATGACTCACACTCTTGTCATCTGTGCCTTGGCTAAACCTGATGTAGGTGAGTTGAATTGTCCTCTTTTCTTGCAGCTCACCGTTGTTGTCGTTTTTTTTGTTTCAAACATACTTTAATAAAAAAGTGAGCCCTTTTAAACCCAGTATCAGACAGCCTTCTACAATAGGTTGATATATGCAGGAGTGACCAACACTCTGATGGTTGAGGCCCTGTGGACTTATTTTACCCTTTGTCATCTCTCGTTCTGTCAGTTTGGGTTAAAATAAAGGATAGGTTTATTTTGATTTTGGGGATATGGACATTAGTCTATGTGATGGCAGGTGGCAAATTCTAGATTTAATTTGCATGCTAAAACTTCTATTGCTGCTGCTAGTATGAGACTGAGATTTCAGAAAAGTTACATTAACCTCCCGTCTCACACTGGCCAAAAAAACATAAAAAACAGAAGTTCAAGGTGGGAGCAGTATGACGCAGGAGTCAAAAGTGATGAACCAGTGGAGGCCACCTCAATGTCCATCAGAGAGACTACAGACAATGAAATAATGAAATGAAACATGAGGGCTTAAGGGATGGGATTGTTTAGGATTTCAGAGTGGCTCAGGGAATTTATTGGAAACTGGAAAAATAATAGAAACCAAGAATATGATTGGAATATTATGTAGAAATCTACTGTATATTGTTTTAACCCATCTCAAAACAGTCGAGTGTCTTAAGTTTTTTTTTTTTTTTATAAGTTGTTCTTTGATGGCCACATCCTCTCACGTGGGTAATTGAATATTATGTGATAGACCAACACCTATTGATGCATATGTGAAGGAAAAAAAATAAAACAGTTTACAAGTGAAGAAAATATAGCCACATATTCCAACTGAATTTAGGTCCTGACTTTTAATATAAACCATTTTACCCTACCTTTTATGTTTACTGTCATTAACCCGCCAATCATTTACAGAGATAAAAGTAGTCTGGCCCCAGGCCACATTTCCGGCTCGCAGCTATTGCCAGTGGGTAAAAAAAGTCACTTGAAAATAAATTGACGGTATATAAATTAAAAAAGGACAATCAAAATCCCTCTTGTGTTCGTCAGCCAATGGTAGGAAAGGAGCGCTCTGAAACTAACAGTATTCACCAAACAGAAGAAGAAGTGGGCAGGTGCTGTGCTGGGTGCGGTGGCACACACTACACGTTTGCTGGAAGCAACAGTTGATTTACCAGCGTCAATAACTAACTGTGTATGTGAGTTAAAAATAAGAGTTTGTGCTTTCTTCACTGAAAACGACCATTCCCACCAGATTGTCATAAACAGGACAGACGGACCCAGTATTCAAGGTGAGACAGCCAGTAGGAAAGTTCAAAACGTTTATTAAAATAAAAACATAAACAGACAAAACAGAAGTGAAGCTACTGAGGATCTGCAGCTCGCGGCAACTGCAGGAGGGTAGCGGGGCACCGCCCAATCACTGACACTCTGGTTGTGGGAGAAACACAGGTAAAGGACCAAGATCATCTGAGAGGAGATGATTATAAGAGTGAGTCACTTACCTGGTTTAACAGCTCAGTCCAATCCCCCTAGGAAGCAGAGCGATCAAGCCGATGGGCTGACAACTGACGCGTGAACCCAGAGTGTCCCCGGTGTTGCAGCCCCGGACTTGCAGGAAGCTGACCAGAACCAGGGGAGGACAGATCAGACAGAAACAGACAGATCAGACAGGATCCAGGCTTCCAAGCATCCTAAGAGCTCCCAGGCAGGTTCAGAGTCCGACGGAGACTAGAAGCGTGAACAGGCGGAGACGCACAGAAGCAGACGGGCTCAGGTACAGACGGGCAGGCTCAGTGGTTGAGGGTAACAGAGACAGGACGTTGGACCACAACTTGATGCCGGAAACTTTAAACTGGTCTTCTCCTAGGAGCCAGGCTAACAGGAATAAAAAATGATCCTCCCCACATTTCGAGCCAAAACCCTGAGGACTCCGCAGGGAAGGAACAGTGCACGATGAGGAGACGAAACAGACACTAAACCCTCTTCCCACTGGCCACCAGGATCCAGGACTTGAACCGTGGAATAAACTGAACAAACTAAACAGACAGACTAACAGAAAAATACTAATGCTCTGGCCCCGATCACTCGTGCTGAACCCAATATAAGGCAAAGGAAACAGGTGAATGAAATAAATGATAATTGCGGCACGGAGGGAAAATGGCAGTTGAATGAAATAAACAATTAAAGTGAAGGAATCAGGCCAGATCATGACAGATATAGATGCACTTTTGCCATCTTCTGGCCATTTTTGTTTTTGGATTTTCAAGAGTCAAATTTAGTCTTCAATCTCAATTTAGTCTCATTCATGCAATCTCTGTCCCCATGCCCCCACACCCTCCTGGCATGGCTCAAGAAAATACACACACACCCACATGCCTTAATCCCTGCATTTGTATAGCAAAAATCAGTTCAATGCTTTCCCTATTTTCTTTAAACCTTTCCAAGCTGAAGAAAAGCATCCCATCAGCATAATGCTGTCACTACCATGTTTCTCCATGGGTATGGCATGCTCTGGGTGAGATACTGTATTAGGTATATGATGTTTTGCATGTAGCTCAAACTGTTCAGTTTGTTTCCACCCGACCAGAATATGTTCTACTATATGCTTCCTGTTTATTGTACATCACATGTAGGAAACCTCCAATGAACCTTTTGCTTAAATAATGACTTAGATTTTGCTACTCTTCCATCATGGCCAGATCTGCATGGTGCAACATTAATGCCGGCCTTGTCAAAAGCTTTTGTCATCTCTGCAGCTCCCAGCAACCTTTTGATCTTCTATTTTTGTAAACCATTTGAAAACTATGTATTAATGTCATGTATCTTCAAAATGACTCACACTACTTTGTGTTGGTTTATTATATAAGTCCCAGTGATTTAATATACAATAGCCTTTGTGGTTGAACTTTTTCAACAAATGTGAAAAAGTTCAAAAGCTGTTTATACTTTCCCACTGTGGTTCTGCATGGATTGTTTTTTTTCACCCCTCTTATTCAGCTTCTACACAAAAAGTTAAAAAGCAGCTGGAACCTTTGAAAAAAGGCAGAAAATACACCTCCTCACCTTTTAAACCTCACCAGGATCTCACCATAGCTTTTGTTCCACTGGTAAAGTGAAGCAGTACCTAAAGCAGGTCCGCTGCAGTTGGTTAAAATGCGGCTTACACTCTCCCCAGAAAGCACTTCAGATTTTACCCACATGTTTTATAACACCATCAGATAATACTTTCTATCATTGGGAGTCATTGAGGCTCATGCAATTACGTTTTTTTCCCCCTGTTTCATAGATTATGATTTGTCTTCATTTTTTTGTTCTCTTTCAGAAAGACATGTGTAATGTGTACCTATCATTATGCGTTAAGTTTTAATTTTAAATGAATTGCTTAGGTTTTGGAGGTTTTCCTGGTTTACTGTATAAGTTTTATGAATTAGGCTTGATATGTGTATAATTGTTATTTATGGTTTGGCTTTTCTGATATCTTTTACAAACCTTAAGGCTATAATGGTTCCATAGTCCTTTGTTACAAGAATGTGACTGTGAAAAAGGAAAGAAAAATTTGTTTTTGTTCTTTGTCTAATGAATATAGTGTCACGAATGGGTATGGTTAGTTGACCCAAAAACAGAGGCAGGAAGGCAGAGGTGAATTTATTGGTGATTTAATGAAGGTTTACTGAAAACAGAGGCAGGTAATCCAAAAATACAAAAAGAAAACAAAGTCCAAACCAACAGGAAACCAGGAGTCCAAAAATCAAAAGAAAACAAGTCAAAATGAACCAGAAACCTTGGAGACATCAGGGGGATAACTATCACAAGGTGGAAGGCTCAGAGAGACGGAGTTGGAGGAAGTTTGACGAGGAACAAGCACTGAAGAACTGCACAGAGAGAGTATTTATGGGAGACTGAAACAAAGGGAGAGCTAACGAGTAGATTAGGAGCAGGTGTGAGTAGAGCAGAAACAAGAAAGGGGCAAGGGAAAAAAGAAGAACTCAAGAGGGCAGCAGAGGACAACAAATAAAAACCTGAAAATAACCAGAAAACACAACAAAATAAGAATTAACGATGAATGAATGATTAAGACTATAAAACATGGAGTAAAGCAAAACTGAACACTCAAAAGAAACAAAAGAACCAAGACTAAGACAGAAACAGAGAAAAAAACAAAACAAAGAACACAATGAAAAAAAAAAGAATTAAACCACAAAAAACTATTAAAAAAAAAAAAGAAGTAGCAAAGCAAAACTGAACATCCAAAAGAAAAAACATAACAGAACCAGAACTCTGACATATAGAGGTTTTGCTTCAAATTTCAGCTTTTACATTTGGTCCTAATTCAAACAAACAGTTTCTAATTAAAATGTTAAAAGTAGGGAGTGAGCTTTGTCAACGGCCATTCTTCATGTATTATTGATCAATACTAGAATCTGAATTTTGGTCATTTATATTAACTATGTGCGTTAGTTCATATAGGAATGGGTGTTCTCTGGTGTTTCTCCAAGCTGTTTCTGGATACAGTTCAGGCCTTCCCAAAGTCGGCTCTGCAGTTTTTAGACATTTTCCCTGCTTCAGGATAGCTAATTAACAAGTTTTTTTCTTCCTTAAAGGTATCACAAGTTGAAAAGTCTAACTCTAACTCTCTCTGTCACTCCTGTCTTTGTGTCCAATATGACTAACCCTGATAAAATCTCAACTCTGCCAATGTTTGAATGCTTAAATTGTTACGATTTCATTCTGAATACTAACAGCCATAGTAATCAAGGCATCATTTTTGGGATACCTATTTAATCTTTGTAGAAATAAATAGTTATACCTTAATTACAATTAAAAAATAAAATACAATTTAAAAGTTTGCAGAAAAAGGTGAGACTTACATTTATTAGAAAAATATAT
>NW_015151898.1:61020-64253 GCF_000732505.1 Cyprinodon variegatus
ATGTCTCTGTACATTGACACACTCAGCCTTGAATCCAAACAGGTTTCCATTGCTTACTACAGCATAGGTTCTTGAAAAAAATCTAATCCAACTCAAATTATTATAGGGCGCACCGGATTATAGGGCGCGGGTTTTATATACCGGTAAATGTCCTCTACTACGTTTAAATACCTCTACTGCGTATTTAAAAATAGAGCGGGAGCATAACTGAGTATGTTTGTGCTTTATTCATGTATTTATTACAAAGTATTAATCAAGAAGAAAAAAGCTGGCCGTGAGACAGACACATCGCTGATGACACAGAGCGCTGTGATCACTATTCTGATACAGTTTATTGATGCACAAATGTTACTATTAAACTTAAAATGCAGAAATCTGCCGGCAGAATATGTTCGCTTTTATTATCCTGGTGCCTGCAATTTAGATTGTACAAGTTAGTTCTGACACGCGGCTGAAGCAGCTTTGCTGCTCTGGCTGCGCGGTGCAAAAGTGGATCTGACGCGCATTGGGCGGAGCTATCCTATCCTTTCTTTGCCTTGCAGCTATATTTGCTGTGATCAGTGGGAATAAAGTAGTTTTAATATGTTTTTAAGTGGGAAAATCCACCTGAAAACTTAATTCAACAGCAGCCTCTGGCCGGGTCGCCTCCTCGCGGTTCACCGCGGCTGGTAGGTGTTTCTCATCAAAATAATCCATACTGCAGGCACCAGGATAATAAAAGCGAACATATTCTGTCGGCAGGTTTCAGCATTTTAAGTTAATTTAGGTGTTAATAAACTGTTTCAGAGGAGTGATCAACAATTGACTTTGCATGTAAACTCGCTGCTTCTGCCGTGCCTGCTGCGTCCGGTTCACACCGATGTCGAGCGGTTGAAGTTCCTTTGTCAGACCCCCCGCAATAACAGCAAGCACAGCGTTCATTTGTTTCATCATGTTTACACATCAGCTGTGAGATGGGCACGCATGGAGTCACAGATTAACAGCGATGATGATGAGTGGAAAAATACCACCTGGTCTCCTTACATCCCTCAGCCACTCTTTCATCATCTCCTCAAAGAGGAGCACATAGGGCGCACCGCAGTATAGGGCGCAGCGCACATTTTGAGGGAAAAAAAAGACATTTATATGCGCCTTATAGTCGTGAAAATACGGTAGGTACTGTAAGAAGTTGTAAATAGTGTTTTTCTAGGGCCAACTGCTGGTCTCTTTTCATTCCCAGGGCAGATTTAATTGCTCTTCATTCATTNAGTGTTTTTCTAGGGCCAACTGCTGGTCTCTTTTCATTCCCAGGGCAGATTTAATTGCTCTTCATTCATTTAAAACCGCCCAGTCTCTTCCTATTCCATCGCTGGTCAGACTCCAGTTGGGTCCTTTTTGTCTGATCAGACAAAAGTTTTATTTTCCTATTTTTGTGTAGATCTGTGATAGGGTTTAAGATGCAGTTATAGCTGGTCTTCTGTGATCCATCTTAAGAACCAGTGGCCAATGTTCTCAAGTTAAAATAGAGGCAAGCTGAATTCTCAAGATGTTGTGTGTTAACAAACCACACTATAATCCATATGTCCTCCTCAAAGCTCAACCTTGCGAGAACCAATCCTTAAAAGTTCGGCCAATCACATTGCAGTATTATGGTTTTATGTGGGACATACAGTGGTGAAGAGCGCAAGAGGTATCGGGCCAACAGTCAAACCGAACTAAACATGGCAGTGCAACAGGATGAACATGCCCTGCAACTGTTGCATCTGTATTTTTGGGGTAGCAGATAATGTTTGTGGGCTTTTACCACCTGATTAGCTAAAACCAAAGTTTTGTAGGTGGACACTAGGTGTGTATCCACCAAATCGGCTTGGGAAGCTCTGCTGAATGTCCTTCCTTTCCCCCAAGTGGATTCAATGGGAGTAGGCCCAGATTGATAATCTAGAGAATTCAAGTGAGAATGCCGAACATTATCAATCTAGCTTTCCAGGTTGGATATTCCACTACAGTAGTAGCCATTCAAAATTTCCCCAATTTCCTTGTTGGGCCCTTGGTTGGTCCCCCACAATCCCTTTTTAAACATTAATCTTAGTACCAAAATATTCTTTTTGTCAAGATTTGTGGACAATAAGATCCACAAATCACTACAGTGGCTGGAAGTGAGCCGCCATTCGGCTGGCGTTTGACTTGGAAGAGCTACTTTGAATGGCTGCTACGGTAAACAATAACAAACCCCAAGAATTAGGGCTAAAAGACTAAACAACTAAATCCTGAATGCTAAGAGAAACAAAAATATACATACAACAAATCTAGTGTGTTTTGTTGAGATTATGGCAAGGATTCATATTTCAACCTCAGCCAAAGTTCCAGGAGAATGGTTTCCATCGATGCATCACAATGCTAACAATTTGATCTCTACTGATGTTCCACATCCTCACCAACTGACCTTGAGCTCTTTTTAATTCAGTTATAAGAGGTTTTATTTTGGCGTTTTAAATTTAAGGATGTATAGGACAAATTTCAGATTTTTATTTTATAGTTTTTACAAAACTGCTTTTCACCCCCATGCCACAAAGCAACTCTTGTGCTGATCTTAAGAAAAAAAAAACGGTTTTGAAGATTTCTATTGTAAAGTGAGAAAATGGAAAACTCTTACTTTAAATATTGTGCTCAAATCAAATCAAAAGTCAACCTACCTCCATATCCGAGAATGTATTGTTGCTGTTCTCAAGTTGAAAGATGATGCATGTACAGACAAAGCAGGGCGTGGTGTTCCCTGCCACATTCACTCAGACTTGTCTGTTCCATCACACAATGATTTGAGACACCTGAATGAGACATTCACAATTCAGGCATCCTCTGGTGAAACCTTGGGCCCTGCTCTGATGTTCCCTTCTGTTGACAATGATGGATGCAGCCATCAAGGAGACTGACATGGTAGGCTAAATTATATTATATTCAAAGGCTTTTTTTCAGTCCTTTTCAAGGCTAATGTTGTAATGAAATGAGGCAAGTGTCGTGAGAACAGTGGCATCTCAAACAGAGGACGGTGACAAAAACTGCAGTGTACGTACCATCTTAAAAACTGCTTTATTAAGCAGTTTATACAGAATATTGTCTTTTTGTTGTTTTTGTAAATAACAGAGTAAAGGTACTAAATAAATGTTCTAAATGGCGATGTTTTGTGCTTAGTTTTGTTGTGTCTTTCGTATATTAAGGGAAATCAAAATAAAGGTTATCAGTTTATTTATTTATTT